>NC_047138.1:9660784-9923284 GCF_009829125.3 Periophthalmus magnuspinnatus
TCTGACAGTAAAAAAACAAAACTGTAGCATCTTATAAAATGACTGACAGTCCAAATGAGTAATAGTCCAAATGATCTTAATCTGAACAAAAAACTGATTTTAAGAAACCAGCAGTAACGTCAAAAAGACTAACGACGTGCCCTGGTTTAACTTTGAACTAACTTCAAATGAACTGTTTTATAATTGTATGTACAGAGAGTGTGGTGTGTGTAGTGAGTGTGTCCTGTGTAAAGTGAGTGTGTTGTGTGTATAGAGAGTGTGGTGTGTGTATAGTGAGTGTGTTGTGTGTATAGAGAGTGTGGTGTGTGTATAGTGAGTGTGGTGTGTGTATAGAGAGTGTGGTGTGTGTATAGTGAGTGTGTTGTGTGTATAGAGAGTGTGGTGTGTGTAGTGAGTGTGTCCTGTATAAAGTAAGTGTGTTGTGTGTATAGAGAGTGTGGTGTGTGTATAGAGAGTGTGGTGTGTAAAGTGAGCGTGTTGTGTGAATAGAGAGTGTGTTGTGTGTATAGAGAGTGTGTTGTGTGTGTAGTGAGTGTGTTGTGTATAAAGAGTGCATTGTGTATATAGAGAATGTGTTCAGTGTATAGTGAGTGTGTTGTGTGTATAGAGAGTGTGTTGTGTGTATAGTGAGTGCGTTGTGTATAAAGAGTGTGTTGTGTATATAGAGTGTGTTGTGTGTATAGTGAGTTTTTTGTGTGTGTATAGTGAGTGTGTTGTGCGTATAGTGACTGTGTTGTGTATATAGAGAGTGGGTTGTGTGTGTAATGAGTGTATTGCGTGTGTATAGTGAGTGTGTTGTGTGTATAGAGAGTGTGTTGTGCGTATAGTGAGTGTGTTGTGTGTGTGTGTGTAGTGAGTGTATTGTGTGTGTATAGTGAGTGTGTTGTGTGTGTAGTGAGTGTATTGTGTGTGTATAGTGAGCGTGTTGCGTGTATAGAGAGTGTGTTGTGTGTATAGTGAGTTTGTTGTGTGTATAGTGAGTTTGTTGTGTGTGTATGGTGAGTGTGTTGTGTGTGTGTATGGTGAGTGTGTCGTTGTGTGTATGATGAGTGTGTTGTGTGTGTGTATGGTGAGTGTGTCGTTGTGTGTATGATGAGTGTGTTGTGTGTGTGTATGGTGAGTGTGTCGTTGTGTGTATGATGAGTGTGTTGTGTGTGTATGGTGAGTGTGTTGTGTGTGTGTATGGTGAGTGTGTCGTTGTGTGTATGATGAGTGTGTTGTGTGTGTGTATGGTGAGTGTGTCGTTGTGTGTATGATGAGTGTTTTGTGTGTGTATGGTGAGTGTGTCGTTGTGTGTATGATGAGTGTGTTGTGTGTCTGTCCTGTAAACACTGTTTTACATTAATCTGCCGAGGGACTGAAGATGGACATAGCCACTTGGCTGTAAATCTTCACATATTTACATGTTATATTTAAATATTCATTGATATGTAAAAATAAGGAGAGCACTGGCAGCTGTAACATGAGACTCTTTATCAGCTTCTCCAGCTGCAGTTGGACAAACCTGCACTGATCATGATAGAGCGTCCTCAACTGTACACCACACACATATACACTGTACACCACACACATATACACTGTACACCACACATATACACTGTACACAACACACATATACACTGTACACCACACACATATACACTGTACACCACACACATATACACTGTACACAACACACATATACACTGTACACCACACACATATACACTGTACACAACACACATATACACTGTACACCACACACATATACACTGTACACCACACATATACACTGTACACAACACACATATACACTGTACACCACACACATATACACTGTACACAACACACATATACACTGTACACCACACACATATACACTGTACACCACACACATATACACTGTACACCACACACATATACACTGTACAACACACTCATATACACCATAGTGAGACTAGTGTAAGACTGAACTATCTCAACATTAATATGGCAAATATAAACTGAGCAATATAAAAAGTACACATACCATTCAAAAACTACTGCACATTCTATGCACACTTTGGCCAAACCATATGATCAAACCAATAATAATTACATTCTTATCTACTTACATAAATCATTCCATAATGTCACCTACCACGGACATTTCTAATATCAAAAGACACGCAACTGTTACTTAAGGCAATATAAACCAGTGCCAACATTCAGAGTAATTAAACATTGACCGCTTAGAGTTCAAGTAAATCCCAGTCTTCCTTGATCGCTGCAGTCCAACAAAATATCACATTTCAATTGCGCTACACCTGTGCATACAAAGGGCGCGGGATGCCTGGAAGTGTGCAGGTGGGGGCGTGAAGGACTCCTCAGGTTAAATATGTGGTAGTGGCACTGAGTAGTTTCTGAGTTTGACACTTTAAAGAGGGAGTAAGGTAGAGTGATACACCACAGATTAACTGCCAGTGAGCTAAAGGGCGTTCCATAATGCTGGCCATAAATACGATGGGACACTTTTAAATAGGATGTTCAACTATTGCCTCAGGAAATCTTTCTCTACAATTAAATGCAACAAGAGAGAAAACGAGAGGTTTTACAGGTGAAAACCACCTACGGTAAGTTTTGTTCTATTATTTTCTATATAAATGTAATTAATATAGAATGTTAAGGCATCTAAAACATAGGATTTTCAAGTAGTACAAAAATGTGTACTTCATATCATATATATGTATATACATATTTTTTTAAGTATACAATTTTACTTTGTTAAATAGTGCTGGCAAACATTTCTGGGTAGCTGTACTTTTCTATTAAACAGACTAATTTAGTTCCCTTAGTCTGTGGTACTTCCCGAATAAAATACAATATTATCATAAAATATAATCAAACTGGTAAAGCCATTAAACTAACAGTTGTTTCTTAAACTACAATGTGATCTGATAAACAGTCATAGTGTCATAGTTAGTGCCAAATATTTTGTAATTAAACCATTAAACCAATAAAATGTTTTTATAAATCTGTAACAGTTTTTAATGAAATATCTTCTACCTAATGAGGAATAAGAGAACAATTGTCTGTAAAAATTCCAGCCTTTGTTGTACTTGTAATCAATGTGTAACTACAATGAGTTAATAGACAACTTGAAAACTGTGGTCTGCAGTGAATTAGGGTATCCTGAGATTGTAACTGGTGCATTTTCCTTTAAAACAAAAAGGAAACATATATTTATTGATATTTTCTCGAGGGCTGTATAGCTAATGATTATTGCAGTAATCGACTGGTCCGTGCTTTTTATTGTACATTGAGATATGCCACTGATAATGCCACTGTCATTGTTATAAAATCTTGTGGCTTGTGTTTTAGAGTCTGTATGTGCTACAGGATAATGCTTAACAATTATTCAAATTATTTAACAATTATTATTTTTATAGTGAACTCGTCACAAATATTTTGACTATTCATTGCAGCTCCATTGTACTGTTACTTTTGATAAGTTTTGGAAAATAGCACATAATTCAGCTTGTATAATCTCATAGTGTGTCAATGTGGACAAACTTCCCTGAAAGGAGAATTATTTAAATGTATTCTATAAGTCAGTTTTGTTGACTGCAAATATTCAAATCTTTTGCTGCAGCTGCAGTTTCCTTTTAACCAGCCAGAGCACAGTAACACATTGTTCATGTTCAATCTCCTGTGAAATAAACGGTCAGTTAATTTTAAGGAACGGCAACCTTTTGACTTCCGTGACCACTGACAAAGTAATTTAACTCCTGGGAAAGTTAACAGCTACTGCTGCTGGTCACAGATATAAGATGATACATTTAAGAATAGTGTACTGCTACTACTACTACAGCTATGAAATTTAAGACTTGTTTAATTCTGTCATGAAGTGCCTAAACAAACTGAGACCAATGGTGGCTTCTGGTTAACCAAATATTTGTTAGCTTTAAATACACCTTAGCTTCAGGGAAATATGACACCAATAAAAGGGTTATAAAAGCTGTTGCCGGGTTACATCAGCGTTTTGCATATATTTGTGTCTGTTTGGCTGCTTGTTCTGAAAACATTTGATAGGCAATATGATCCAGAGAAAATGAGCAGTCACTAAACTATGGCCTACGCTACGTCAAAGAAAATAGAATCATTTTTTGAGGTGAGCTGGAAGGGGTGGGGCTAAAGCTACAGGTAGCCTGAGAGGAGGGCGTGAGAGTGTCAAGTTTCTTGGAGTAGTTTTGTTTTGTCAGTAAAATCAGCTCTCAATGTGCCAAACCTTAGAGGAAAAACAACACAGCAGGTTTTTGAAAGGCCGTTTTGAAGCAGACCATACTTTTAATCTGGAGACAGATTTTCTACGCAAGAGAAGAATAGAAGGGTTTCTGCAGCAAAAATCTTTAGTGAAAAGCAGAGGAGTGACAAGCAACGACCAGCAAGATTCCAAGCAAGTACAGGGCTGTGCTTTCTCTGCTAAGTGGCTTATGAAGTGCTCCTAATTTCTTTTGAAAAAGACGACTGCATCATGAGGGTGAGTGCACGCTAAAAGGGCAAACCTGTATAAAGGGGAAGAACAAAACACTAATAAAAAAATATTGGGGAACTTATCTACTGTAGTTATCATCAAATCATTTATGGTCACAGGTTTTGCACAAAGACCTGTGGTTGTTTCTGTGTGGTGAACTTTCAGTTTTGCGCACAGGTTTTGTGGTTATCACAAAATGGAGAAAAAAAGAGCTTCTGGTTTTGACAAATATTGGAAACTATACTGACAATACAACAAGTTTAGCTGTATACGTTAATGCCACACTGTAGAGCAATATGGATCTTTTCTTTAAAAATTGGATTTTAGACAGTGTTATATTTTAGCATTAAACAATAGTATTTATATACTGTGCTGTCTGTAGATATATTCTCAGAATCAGAAGCCAAAAAGAGCAGGAGCAGACAGGAGGGAGCCATATTTAAACAAAGGGGTGATCTTCATAGTTGACCTAGAAAATATGACTTGTTGAGCAGGCTGCACTCACATGAACATCACAGATAGAAACTTGTTTGACTGAATCATCAAACTTCTATGTTGTTTACTTTTAACCAAGTCAAGTCTATTCTTCAGTGTGTGTGATTATTAGTAGTACAGGATGAATACTACTACCTAATACAGAATACAAATTCAGATGTATTGAATACATAACTCAGACCAAACGTGGTGGAAGAAATACTTCAATTTGTTGTTGTGTAATTACGTATTTTGTAATGATCGACTTTAAACAGAGTGCGTCACATAATGCAACACAACACAAATCCATGAGTCACAGTGCATCAGTGCTGTATAACACTTTTCAAGTATGTTTAAAGATGTATGTTTAGACTAGATATTTTACTTTATATTAACAATACAAGACAATCTGCTATTTGTTTCTGAATATCAGTCCCACAGCAATTAGGCAATATGAGTTTTACTAAACACACTATTAAATATATCTAGTGACAGGTAGGTGTAAAAGACCAAATCTGTGCTTGTCAAATACTTTACTTAAAATGTTTGATCTTCCAAAGTACCTTAAAGGTCTTGCAACCTTAAAGGATTAGGTTTGTGGCCATAAAGCATTTCCTCAATTCACAATATGGGTAAATACAGAGATGGACTAACCTGAAAATAAGTCCTTACATGTTCTGCTTACAATACAGAACAAACTTCCAAGAGATATTGATATATATATATTTTTTTTCATGTAGAAAAACCTGTAGTACAGAAAGTACAGTTTTACTCACAAACTTAAACTCAGTCAACAGAACAAGGCAGCTTGACTATGTGGATATTGGGTTAAATAGTAGAGATAACCTCATTAATTATGATTCATAGACTATATATAGAAATAAATGAACAATCACTCAAGCTTAAGTCCCACATAATTGTGCGATTCTGACGCATGACTTGTTGAAAGACTTGAAGAGCATACGCCTATAAAGAAACTGCTAAGTTTCTGAACCTGATGTTTCAAATCCTTATAAACAAAGTACTAAAGACATTCTGAATATCTCATACAGCAGGTACAGTGGCAGTATGTCAAGGGGATTACTTGAATTTAACAATTGCTTCTATGTGTAGTTTCTTAATTTAATCTTCTCTTTGCTGGCCTCAGACAACTGCCCAACTGCCTGAAGAGAGCGCACGACCATTGAATCCAAACAGAAAGCAAGGTAATTATATCCTGATTCAAACTAATTTAAACGACTTTCATGTTTTGTTGATTAGGAATATTCATCTTCTCTTAAGTAAAATTTCATGTTTTGTATTTTTCATAATCATAGCAGTATTAAAATAAGTCATCTAGGTGTGGTTTGTCGAGTTTAAGAATAATAGTAAAGCCTGGAAATGATCATAGGCTTACATTTAATTTGTATGATCTTTTTTAACTTATTATAATTGTATGGATTTGTCAGGAGGCACACGTAACGTAACCAAAATCTAAATGAATCTATTCTACTTATTTGTTGTAGTTGTGGTTCCAAAGCCAGGGCGGCACAGAAGACCCATGACGGCTGTAAAATCCCAGACAGAGAAGACTACTAAGAGAAA
The DNA here is from genome assembly GCF_009829125.3 of Periophthalmus magnuspinnatus. Classification (NCBI taxonomy): domain Eukaryota; kingdom Metazoa; phylum Chordata; class Actinopteri; order Gobiiformes; family Gobiidae; genus Periophthalmus; species Periophthalmus magnuspinnatus. The sequence goes on from NC_047138.1 coordinate 9,667,335, forward strand.
GAAAGTGTGGCTCACCATCCTGGCTGTGGTGGTGTGTCTTGCTATACTGGCAACAGCAGCATATTTCAGTAAGCTAACAATACCTTAAACTAGATAAGAAAAGAGTAATTTTAGTACTGCGGTATTTATTCTTCCTAAAAATAATCCTTCTTGTGTTTCCTCAGTCAAAGTTCTCATAGACAGCAAGTACTTTTTTTGCAAGCGCTCATTTAAGTTCATCCCCATTGACCAAGCCTGTGATGGGAAGAGTGACTGTGCAGGAGGGGAAGATGAAGTTACCTGTGTGTCAACATTTACAGTCAACAGCACGTTTCCAGGTGAAGCTTGGCTCCACTGCAATTAGTCATTGGAAACAAAGCTCCTGTTCCATTGTTGTGCTTGTATTGTGTTCAGTGAGGCTGTTGACGGCCAAGAGTGTCCTGCAGGTATACAGTTCTGGCACAGGATGGAGAAGTGTTTGTACCGATGGCTGGACTGCAGAGCACACACAAACTGCATGTAAACAACTGGGATACACAAAGTGAGTGACTGGGAGCTGGTAAAGCTGCCCGATGGCAATTCCTAACAATCTGGCATTATCATCTTTTTATGTTTGTTGTGCAGTAAACCAAGCAGCAGTAATGAGCCAGTAGGAACGCTCCCAGTACAGTACAGAGTGGGGCCATTCACAGCAGTCAGACCTGGAACTGGAAATACCCCAGTTCATCAGGCTACAAACACCCGGTGAGAGAAACAACTATTAATGAGTCACATTAACCATTATATTTACATGACCTATGAGTATTATATTTTTGAGGGATAAGTTGAAATCAGTAGCCTGGATTTTGTTATGGGTAGGCAAGCAGACTTGGGGGGGGACATCAATATTTAGTTTTTACTTAATAAGTTTGTATACACACTTCATTTCAAATCAATATATTTTAAATTAAAGAAGCCTGAGCGTACATAGTGTATTCTTACATTGTCTGTACAATCGGGGCTGGTCAGAGGGCTATTTGTTCTCCTACACCTCATTTATGCAGCTTCAGTACTATTGTGAACTATGGAATTATCGTTGTTCATCTAGAAGCCCTATGAGTGATATATGACAGCTCTACAGATGTGTAATGCACTTACTACACAAATTATAAATTATACATTCATGGAGGGATACTCACAACAACAACTGGTCAGACAGATGCACTAGTCACACAAGTAAAACTGTCCAGTTTTTCCGCTAACGCTGCAGCTCGATTGTCTGTATTTCTAACTATCATCTAATCACTAGCAATATGAAGCTAAAAGCGAGTTATTTTAGCCACTTGTGTTGAAAATTGGCGCTGCTGTTGTTGTCTCCAGCTGCACATGCACACAAATCTCCTCAGATTCCTCCATGGGTTTATCACAGGGTTTATTCAACGCTGTGTGAGTCTGGTGTGGTCCTCAGTGCACATGTGTAAACCTCTAAAACAACCGCCTGGCCTCTCCAGTTGTGAAAACACATATAGAAAGAGTGATAAGCATAGACTGTATATAGAAAATATTTAATATACACAGTCTATGGTGACAACACAAGTTAATGAGACGTTTGGATCCACGGTTGATGCAGTCTGCTCATTGGCCAATAGAATGTACTTAAGGACACCGTGACTACAACCATGCTTCACACAGACAGAAGTGAAGGGAAAACAGGACTATTTGGAAATAATTCCTAACTATTTGATTATACTTTTGACACATGATGATTTTATATTTTATAGGACAAGCACCTGTTGAAATTAACTATCCATGAGCGAGTGATTATACAAACTAATTTGTTAAAATATATATAACGTTGTTGTGTTCATGACCTTTATAAAATCTGTTCTTCAAGAACATTTTCAATTTTCAGTTAAGAATTCCAAAAATGTTCTTAAGAAAGCTTCATGCATGAGGTCCAGTGTATTTAAAAAACTGACCAACAACAAATAAATATATTTGTATGAGAATCTAAACTTTCTACTACCTCAGTATCGCCACACATCACTAGTTTCAGATTGATTAAATATCAAAACTAAATATGAAGTTACAAGCTAAACAGATTCCCCTTCCCAGGCCGCCAGTTTCTGTTCCTGAAAAGCAGAAAGTCCAGTTCCAGTTTCCACATAGTCTAATTTCCCAGAGACAAAACCCTTTTATAATAAGTACTATGCACAGTCAACTTGACTATATGTGATCTATTTGATAAAATTACCTGTGTATTGAAATATTTCATAAATGTGTGTCCTTGTGTCTCTCAGAAGCAGTGTGTGCCAAACAGGCTCTGTGGTGTCTCTGTCATGTTCAGGTAAGACCTGCTATTTGAATTGTGTGAGAAAAAGGTGACATTCATACAGCTGTCTCACTCTGACAGGCCCATGCACGTCCACAGAGATGTTTCCTATGCCCTACCAAGAATCTCAAGCAAAACTGAGCCTATTGCTTTCATAAAACTTGTAAAGTTAACAAAGCTCATTATGCCAAACTTATCCGTTATTTAGGCTTAAGCCATGGTCATACACAGCCTTTTGTAAATGGCTCAGTGTTGTCAAATGGATTGGGAGCAGATTGGGAGTAGCTCTACTTTATCTTGAGTATTTCATTAAATACTTGCCTGGTGTGTTTCAGACTGTGGGAAGGTAGACTCTCGGGAGCGAATAGTCGGAGGCACAGACACGGTGATTGAAGAGTGGCCGTGGCAGGTGAGCCTGCTGCAGAGCGGACAGCACACGTGCGGGGGCGCGCTCGTGGCTCCACAGTGGGTCATCACAGCAGCTCATTGTTTTTCTGGGTCAGTAAAACACAATAAATTCGGCCCTTGCATACTCTCTGCATAGACTAACACGGTGGCCTTTTGTTTGCAGAAGTAAAAATGAGCTAAGTCGCTGGAAAGTCGTATCGGGACAGACGTACCTCGGGTCACTGGGAGGTTCCTCTGTGGACAGGATCATCATCAATGGACAATACGACAATGCTCGAAATGATTACGACATAGCCATAATGAGACTCCACAGCCCCTTATCAGTAGGAGGTAGACTTTAAACTAAACTGTATTATTAGTAGACGTATAGCTAACTATTTCGAACCCACGGTAAAAACAAAACTGTGCCCCACGTCCACACTGCCCTCTTGTGGTGTTTTTTGGTAACCATGACTATCATACCCACATAATCTAAATGGCTGGGGAAAAAACATTTATTGCAGACCTTTAAAGCAAAACATTCAGCACACTAATTACACGAATGAATGGCCTATTAAATATGTTGACTAAAACATTTGCAATAGTTATAATGTATAATTTGCTTCCCCTTTTTAGAGTCTCGCAGGCCTGCTTGTCTACCACCAAAAGCTTTTGGCCTCAATGATGGAGACATGGTGGCTGTAACAGGTTGGGGTTACCTAGAGGAAGATGGTAGGTTACATTTCCCATTTGCATTGACTTTTTAATATTTTGTAAGTAAAACTGTCAAGCCGAACTTAACATTAAGTGCTTTGATAACTGATCTTTCAGGTAAGGTTTCCTCTAGACTTCAACAGGCTGCCATTCCACTGATAGATCGGACCAAATGCTCCAGTCCTTATGTTTACGGTAGTGCCATAACAGAGCGAATGCTGTGTGCGGGATACCTGGAAGGGGGCGTGGATGCTTGCCAGGTACAGAACTATTTCATTATTCACCAAGAGCTTTACAATATTGACAAATCATCTTTAAAACATGTTCTTACATTTCCTAGGGGGACAGTGGGGGACCATTGGTGCACATCAGCTCTACTAAATACTACCTGGTAGGAGTGGTGAGTTGGGGAGTGGGCTGTGCCAGGAGGGGGAAACCAGGTGTATACTGTGATGTGGAAGAGATGACGAATTGGATCAGAACAGTCATTGAGGTAAAAATGTAAATGCTGTTGACGTATTGTTGAGATGAGGTATTGTTGAGATGTCTGAAAACTTTTTTTTTTTTTTCCCCCTTGTCTTTTCTAGAAAAATCCTTGATAAACTACTTTTGTTGCCCCGGTTGTGAATCCATTGCAACATTTCATTCATTCAGCAGAAAAAAACTTTATCGCTTGTTACTGTACACATTTTATTTGCCATGACATAATTTCTCAGGGGAGATGTGTTGTTTTTCAGAGGCTCATCAAATGAAACTAGGTGAGATTTAGTGTCTCAACATTTTACGACATTCACATTTGATCACAAACATTTCTGCACTTATGGCCAAGCTTAGGATCATTGATGCTTTGGCAGAAACAAAATAACTGATGCCAATTGTGATGCTATTAGGTTTCTGTGTACCTTATAGCAACCTTATATGAGCACTTTACATGAGCCATGAATTACTTGATTGTACTGCTTGTGTTCTTAATATGCACTGAGGTTTACATATTTAAAATGTTTGCCATGTTTTAGAGTGCAATGAATAGCTTCAGAACAGGAGTTCTGTGCACTGAACATTTGCCATGTGCCTTTAGGAATATCAGTAATAACATGTAAATGTTGTATATCCACTTGTAAATTATTATGAATAACTTAAAAGGAAATGTAAAGTATTGTTAACTACAAAATGCTTGGACAAACAGATGTTTTAGGTTTACATGTTAAATGTTTTTGTAAATACTTTTTTCTTAAAAATGTAAATACTGTGATGTGATGATATGTGCTTATGCTTTTTTTTGGCTACTCTCAGAATAAAACATTAATTTATCTGAAGTACTTTATTTATTTTTTAAATGTTACATAAAACATTCATTTATTAGATATAAATGTGGAAAACATGAGTATTTAAACACTGACCTCCAGATGTGCCAAACTAAGAACATGAACATTATAAAAGAACTTAAGTTTATCTTTTTCCACGGTGGCTTGATCCTTTGAAGGGATTATCCTGCTCCGTAAAATAAAATAAAAATATTTACACAACATAACATTTACAAAGAACATACAAGCAAAACTTTGAGCCAATAATTAATTATTAGCTGTAACTTACATCATCATCATCACTGTTGTCAAAGAAAACCCCTTTAGATGACTGGCTCTGACTTTGAGATTGGCTGCTGTACTTTGCAAAAGATGAGGAGGCTCTGGAGAAGATGTAGGTTAACAGAGTTTTGATAAATCTATTAAAACTAAGTAAACGTAATAACTTACTTTGAAGTTGGTCGTGTTGTTTTTGTGACAGGGATATCTTCGTCTGAATCGTCAATACTTATCTAGAGAACGATCAAGGGCATATCATAAAAAGCAATCAAACCTTTTGGAGTACATATATTTATGTGTATTACATCTTCTGTTGCAAAAGAGTCAGGCCGTGATGATCTCTGAGATGTAGCCTGAAATGCTGTTGGGAAACATGACACATATACTTTAAACAATGCCTATACCTTAATCAAGTTATTCGCAATAGTATAGCATAGCTTCTAACAAGCTTCGCACCTTGCATTATACTTCTGCTTTGAGTTGATTTCTGACCACGGCCACGACTTGCTGGTTTGGGTTCTGAGACAGTTGCACCTGAAAATAAATTCCGTTGATTATATTTAGTGCAAACATTTTTCAACAATTGCAGTATTTCAACTATGTATACTAAACATAATCCTCTTTTTGATTACTTTCAATGCATATATGATACCTACCTTTCCCTCTTCCCCGTCCACCTCTGCCCCTGCCTGCTCCGCGCCCTCTACCTCTAGTGGGCTGTGGGAATGGGCTGGAACCTTCATCAGAGTCCATAGCAACATCACCATCAGACATGCGATCATCGCGGTCATCCCCACGCTCCAGCCGATGGGCTTTAGCTCTGCTCATGGCCTGTTACGGAAGAGATTTAAAAACTAGATAAATATAAAATGAGATCATTTCCTCGGCTCACAAAACAATACAAAGACAAACTCACTTCTTTAATATCATTCTCTTCTTCTGTTGTGTTTTTTTTGCGGTCTCTGAATACCTTTATCTATGAATAAAAACATTTTACTGCATACATACATGAATGTATACATGTATTATAAATATGTAGGAACCTATTGTTTAATTTTGTAGGGACAATGCAGTTACACATAGATATAAAACAGAGCATTTCTAACATACAATGTACACGTTACCTCTGCATCAATGTCTTGTTCTGTAGTTACTCCTCTGGCCAGTAGGTGCCGCTGTGTCTTCTCAAGCTGATATGAAATCAGCTCTTCTATGGCATCTTTTTCATCTTTATCTACAAATTCCTGTATAGCTTTTCCCATGCCCTGCTCAGTCAGCAGAGACAGCTGTACAGTCTATGAAATATGAGCGCATTAAAAATATATATACCAAAATAACATTATGAATGTCTGATAATTACCTGCTCTGCTGCTTCAAAATATTTTTTTACCAAATCTTCCACTCTGAGCCCTTCTGCTGCTGTATTCTTCACCAATTTGTTGTAGTCAACATTGATTTCATCTAAATTAAAAAAGCAAAAACAACATTGTTGATACTTCACTGATTACTGTAAACTTTAGTTGGAGACACACCTTTAATGTCCTCTTTCTGCTCTCGTCGCCTTAAAAAGTGAATGACATCCTTTGGATTAGCAACACGATCAACAAACTTCTGACTGAAGCGAGAAGTGTTGAAGGCCTCAAATCCTCCACTGTAATCAACCTGTTAAATAAATAGTGCAAATTAACAGAAGGCAGGAGAGTTGTATTTCAAAAGGATAATTGGTCTCACTCTGAGTCGAATTAAAGGTTTCTCTGGGGTCATGGGACACCCTAACCTTTCTCTTTCTGCTTCCTCCAGCATCTCATTGACCTGCAAAAGGAAAACAATGAAATATCCACATTTACCTATATTTCTAAAGATGATAAAAGCTTTACTTTTGCATAGCAGAATTCCTCCACTTTCTTTGTGACATGGGGTGTATCTGGGGTGAATCTGTCCTGGTAGTCAGCTAAAACCACATCTTGAATAAAGAACTGGCGCACTGTTTTAAGGGGTAGTTTTTTCATATTCATTTGGCGACCATTGACACGGAGCAAACCTATGTGTCTGAAACGCATAATATTTTTCTCCTCAAACCATGTACAGTATATATCAATTTTGTTTAATAACATATTGCACAATAATACTTTTTGGTAGCTTCTCCTGGAGAAAGGGAGGTTGCTACAGAGCTGCCAGGCTGTGTCACATAAAAAAGCTGCTGCTCATTTCTTAATGGAGTGATGAGACACTCATGCTCATGGCCCCACACGACTAGATCAATGAAGTCATCAAGAAACTGCTCAGGAATGTAGTTTGTAGGCCCATGTTTACTCCTTCAAAAAATAAAAAATAAAAAAGGCAATTATTAGTTTCCTGAAGTTTACACCCCACCCCTCTTTTATGTGGTGCATGTTAACATGCAAACCTGTTTTGGTGCAAGGTAAAGAGATTAAACCACTTGTCTTGATCTTCTTTAGGACGAAGCATTGTTACTTGATTATTTACAAACATTCTGTAGAGGCGTTCATCTGGTATGGATCCTGTAGATACGCAAATGTAATAAATGCAGGATTAACACATAAAACACACACAACATAAAATCTTACCCAGGCCATACAGGGCTAGTTTTGTCCTCCCTTTCTGCATTAGAATGGGGCTAATTTCAATTTTTTCCACTGACTGAGAATGACCAAAGTGATTTACCAGACCTGAAGCACTTAATAAATCCAAAGCACACAACCCTTCAGCCTTGAGAAAAAAAAATCAAATGAATAAATTGGACATAAATGTGTGGCCTATAAATGAACATTGTCACTTACTCCTGTAGGGTCATCATGGTTACCATGAATGCTAAACACAGGAATGGAGATGTTCAAATTTTCATCCTGATAATTTACCCATGGAAATCTTTAAAAATAAAATATGATTAAACACAAATTATGCTTTCATGGAGACGCAAAAACATTATTGTTAAACTGACTTGGTTGTATTGAAGTTTACAGTCTGATCACTGAGAATATTGAACTGAATCGGAGTATCTCCCATACAATACTGTCTTAGCATGGTTATGCAGGTATGAAGGCAGCGTCGAGACGGCTTATTCTCATGGAACAAATCTCCACCCAGTAGAATAAAGTCCACCTTAAAACGTAAAATACAGCCTGTGATAATGAACAGTCCACAAAGACTTATCTGATATGTAGTGAACAAATACCTGATATTTCTTGGCATATTCTAAGATCTCCTTCAGTGTGTTGTAAGAGTCATTTCCACGGATAGCATCCTTCTCAAGATATCCCAGATGTACATCGGTTGAAATGAGAATCTTAAACGTATCCTCGTCATCCCTGCACAAAAATTTGACATATAAAACATTAGAAAATATTTAAAACTACCACACAACAGTTTGTCAGAGAAAAACTTACATGGTATTCTCTGAGGACATGGTGAGGCGTCAAAGTTAATCTGCCGGTGACGTTACTGGCAAAGGAATAGTATAATATTTGAGTAAGTAACACAAAAGTGAGTTATGTTATATCACAATACCTATATACAAACTGAAATACTTCATAACCTGTTGGCATAGACAAAAAGGTAACTAGCCAAGCTATGCCCATAACTATCTGCTAATTACAGTTTAGTGAAGTATCACAGGGAAAACATGAGAAAAGCATTAGCAGTTCCGTGAGTTTAGCTATCCCTTTAAGCATAGCATGATCGTGTAAAATATGCGAGGCTTCTTGTAACACGCTATGGCTAAAAACATCAAAAACAATTTCTGTTAAAGGCCAATATAAGCGTAATTTACTTTCACCCATCTAATGCTGCAGCCATATCCAGAAACGAAAGCACGCAACAAAAATCCCGGCAACTCTTGCCAAATCCAATCTTGGGAGATGTAGTTCATTTGAGGCTTATTCTCGTATATGCGCGCTTCGTCTTTGTGGATGAAAACTACATTTCCGGTAAGATGAATGTTAGTTCGATTTATCCGCCATGTAAACCCGACATTTTTTTTCAGAAACACCTTACTGTGAATATCTACTTATGGACCAGAGTGTGACATAAAACAAACTAACCCAAGTGCAACCTTAGGAGGAGAGGTTTAGCTACTAGTTAGTTTTGTTTTTGTGCTCCAGAATTGATCTATTTCGTAGTCGCCTTTTACAAAAAAGCTGAACCCAAAAAAGATTTACTTGTCGTACTTTATCTAACCAAAGTATGCTTTGAGTATTTTATACGCAAAATCTAACACACGCACTGTTAATATCTGCAGTGCTATGGATCCTCCAGCAGCAACAACTTCAGCTGATGCTTTGCGAGAAAGGGTAAGTTTCCCCTGAATAAATAATTGTTTGTGCTTTCAGGCCAATGAAAATGATCCTGCAATGTTACCAGAAATTTGCCACAATTAAATAGTTTACATTGTTTACATTTATTTAAGAAATGTGGCCAAATCGTGCAGGTTAATGGATCCTCAACAATGTTCTTTATCATGTTTTACTTCCTACTGCAGGTAGACTTATTGTGGTTGGTATTATTTCCAGTCTTATTGTGTTGCCCGCAGGATCTACACCTACAACTACAAACTGCACCCAGTGGTTTAGTGTGTGATAGTCTGTCACTGCCTTCTTACAAGGAATACCCTGCCCAGCGTCCATTCATCACCACATTGGTCCAATCTCCAACAGCACAGACGTATAGGGCTTCATCACCTTGCAAAGCATTTCCAGAGACCAACAGTGCAGGTAAATGCTGGTTAAACCGTATTGTGTACACCAGATGTACACATTTGTAGACTTGATTTACACAACACTAGTGTTGTTCAGCTCCATGGTTACTGCTAGTGCAACATGATGCCCTAGTTCCACTAACTCTATTTATTCATTCACAGTCTATCTTCTCAAATTTCCCCATAAGTAAATAGATACATTGGAATTTGTTTTTAAGTCACTCTTTAAAACATTTTGCACGGTCATTTTCGTCTCTGTACTTGTTCTTCTTATCATCTCTTGTGACATGTTTGAAGCTATTCTATCTGCTCTACGAAATCTCCAAGAGAAGATCCGGAAGTTGGAAAAGGACAAAGGACATGTCTCCTTGCCTGATCCAGGGAAAGATATGAAAAACACCTCTACACAAAGTGACACAGATATCAACAAGGCAAACTGCAACCAGGGTGAATAGGTGTTCTTTTAATTGCATTTCACATGTGTATATGCTGAGTATCATTTTTGTTTTTAATTAATATTTTCCCAAATTTTATTAAGTGTTAATCAACCACCTGGCATCTGCCGAGTCTCGTTGTTTAAAACTGGAAAAACAACTTGACCAAACTAGAAAGATGTTACGCTCTGCCACAACAGACAAATCAAACATATTCAATCAGGTCAGTTCTTTGGATGTGATGATTCATTGGCTAAGTGATGCATGTTTTGTAATGATTTGCTTGTCTTAAAGGTGAGGGAGACAACCAGGTCAGCTGATCAATCTACTGACAGCCCCTCTGTACTTGCCCGTTTAGAGAAGCTTGACCATTTAGAGCAGGAATACTTAAGGCTGACACACACACAGAATAAGGCTGAGGTACTAAAGGACAGCTTCAGTTCTGTTTACTATTATTTATGTTATTTTATTTTAATCCCATTTGTAATTTTCTGTTCTTGTTGTCTTTTCAGAGAAAGATCGATGACCTAGAATTAAAATTACAAGAGGAGGAGCATCAGAGAAAGCTGGTTGAAAACAAGGCCAATCTGGTAAACATACTTGCCATCCTGTCTGTCATACACACAATATAATCAAGTATAGAATCAAAATAATATATAATACATTTAATTCATGCCAGCTGCAGGTAGGGTTGGAGACAAACAGAATTTTGTTGCAGTCTGTATCTCCTTATCGAAAGTCCAAAGACAAAGAATCTAAAGTGAAGGTGAGATTGGATTTATTGGATTTTTCTTTTTTGAAAACACTTCCCTATCAGCAAGCTTGCTTTATTGACATTTCATTGTACTATGTGCTGCAGAAATCTTCACTACAGCAGTCTCCTACAGAGCCACATTATAAGTTCAGACTCAGAGATGTACCGTTTGTTGCTGGAACGGTAGGGTCTACTTAATTTTCTTTTAACACTATATTGGTGTTCAAAGTCATTCACTTATTCTAACCCTCCTCCTTCTCTTTCCAGTCAGTGGGCAATAGCCACTCTGTCCGTGCAAACGTCCAGTCAGTTTTGTCTCTCTTGAAGTGTCACCAGCCTCATCTCTGCAACAGTCGTGTCCTGTCAAACAAACCATATGGCTTGGGCATAGGTAGCCAAAGCTTTTCCAGTTCCTCGTCTTCATCAAATGAGGATGAATTATCTGATCTACTGCATGCATTACAAGAGGAGCTTCGACTCATGAGCTTGTAAGCATAGTTACATTCTAAGTATAAATCATGAGATTTAAAAATTAACAAGTTTTACTTATTTGTGCTGCAGGGAGCAGGAGGAACTACTGAGGAAAGTGGAGAGGAGTGTTTCTGAGCAAGAAAGAAAAGATCTTCAGCGGGAACAAGAGAAACTACTTCTCAAAATGGAGAGAAAAGGAGAACAAATCAATAAGCTTTACAAGCATAAATCCCAAGTATGTGACACATGCTACTTGAAATGTAGTATTAATTTGCTTTGAATAAGCATAACTATGTTCCTTTAGGTTAATATTTTGTTGAAAGAATCAAATAATGGTCGAGTAATAAAGAATGTGGGAGCAACCAGAAAGTTTTCCAGCAGAGGTCACTCAACTGAAGCAGCCAAACTCAGACCAGGAGAGAGGAGCAGGAGAAACCTGCGCCTGCTGAAAGACATGAGAGCTCTACAAATGTCTCTGCAGACATGAACTTGCCTCATATACTCTACACAGGGTGACTTTATGTTGGTGCTACCTATTATTTAATTATACTTAAACTTTCCTAGCATTGCTTTATTTTTGCTGGGTTGATTTTAATTAAGATTTTTGTACAACAAAGTAAATATTTACATTGATTTAATTTGTAGCTCTGTATTACTCTACCACTAGAGGGCATGGATAAACAATACTTAAGGTACCTGAGGTAAAGGTTTAGTACAGGAGTGTCCAAACTATGGCTCAGGGGCCAAATGCCCTCAGACCAGTTTTTATTGGCCCTCAGGCCTCCTCCTGAACCGGCCCAAATGATCATAAGCAGTACTTTTAACAGGAAATTAAACTATTTCTACCACTATAACCTCAAACATCACATTGCATTGTGATACAGACCTAAAATGAATGTGTTTCAAGACATTAATATACAGCAGCTCTGTCAAAGCTGTGTATAAAGCACCACACCGCATTGATCACTGGTCTGTGGGCCTCCGCTTCGAATATGATTTGAGATGTGGCCCTTGATAAAACAAGTTTGAGCACCTCTGTTATAGTGCTTTATTGTTCTCATAGGAAAAATTTGTCCTCTATATTTGACCCATACTTTAATGCTGCTGAGGCAACCTGTCCGGAGTACCATCTCCATATCTTGAGGCTTGGTCAGGACTGCATTAGCTGAAGTGTTTTACCTATGGTGCTTGTTTTAGGTTGATGGGGGGAAATCAGAAAAGAAATGTAATTTTTTCAGCACTTGAAGAGAGTTTAGCAACAGTAATCAGTAACAGTAATCTGCACAGCAATATAATGAAAGTACTGTATATGCTGGTGGTTGAATCATCATCTAAACTTTATTTTGGACACTTACAGTCCATAAAACATTTAAAGGAGAGCACAGATCAGTATAATTTAAAAATAGAGTACATGATCTTTTTAAAATGGTGTCTCAAATGGGCAGTGAGTTCACATACTAGAAAAGTATTGCACTGAGTTTAGTGCAGAGTTGGGCAGTGTTGCATACAGTTCATAGTTTTGAAGCCTGCACAGCACTGCAGGGCAGGTGGGCACGCCCGTATTTACAAACATATAGCCCACATGTAGTCCCTCTATCGTGGGACTCTCCACAGGATCTGCAGGCCATCGTTATAGACCACATTAGCCTGTGCATGCTGCTCTTTCTGTAGTGCATCCAGAGGTGGGCAGTATACATAGCAGTTTTCAAGAGTTAAATTTTCACAGGTTCGACACAATGACACTGTTTCTGTCATCAGTGTAATATGCCCAGGTATTTACATTCATCATGGGCAGTACAGCTATTTGTCATAAAAAACAATGTCAGGGAAATAGGATAGACTCCCCCCTTGCTCTATCCTGTCATAATGTTACTTTTCTTTGCATTGTATTTGATATCAGAAGATGGAACAGATCAAGTAATATATGGACAGAAAATAACAAACTTATCAGCATACATGAAATGGTAAAGATTTTCTTATCAACCTGTTCCACAATCATTTAAAAGCAACTTATATACATTTTATAAAAAGGTGTCATTCATATTCACATTCTAAAGGGGGTTTAAATAGAATTTCTCAGTTTTACACACATTTACGCATAACAGAACGCTGCCTTTGCAAACATGTGGGGACACATTTTTTACTTAAAATAACTTTGTGATCTACACAATGAAGTGACAGAACAAGACAAAAAACAAAACAAAAAACAGACATCTACATGAATTACCAAATGCATTTTTTTTTTTACAATTGATGATTGATGCACATCTGTTCATCAAAACGACACCAATCTGAGTAATAAAGATAAAGATAAAAAATACTGTTCAGTGTTTATATACAGCACATGCAGTTATACATTATACATTTTGTAATGTGGATAGAAAAATAATTTCTTTTTCAAAACACAGCAGCTTCCAAAATAAGCATCTGATGTCCCTCTTATCCAAGTAGTCTATCTTACGTGGAAAACATAATGGCAGTAAGGTTACACAACACTTGGGTGCGTAAAGGGGCCATCAGATGTGTGTGCCCAGGTTTTGAGTGAGTCTGGATATGTGATCCTCCATCTGTCTCAGCACTGCTGACCTAGCCACTAAAGCTCCAGATGAAAACAACACCTGTAACCAGAGTCTTCTGTTTGTGTGGTCAGGTGTGATAAAATAGCTCCCCTGGCTCCCTCTGCAGGGGCCCAAAACACTGACCTAAAGGACAGCCAAATGTGCACCTTTTGTTGCCCTGGCTATGACCCAAGATTGCCACAATCTTCAAGAGTCTGTTGAGTGATGGATTCTGATTCATTTGTCGTGGACTCCTCTTGGTGCTTTGGCAAAACTGGTCTGTTGGTGTAAATATCATCTACAGGCAAAAGGAAACTGACTGTCTTTACTTTGGCCCTGAAAAGTAGAAAAAATACCCAGTTAATGTAGGTCTAAGCTTTCTACCACACAATTCACTGTAGTAGTGGGCCCCATACCTGTTCTTATGGACATAATCCTGCAAAGAGTGCCTGTTATTGGCTTTTCCCACATCCACTCTGGTTGGACTTCCAAAAATACTGCCTCCATGGATCTCCTCTTGAAGTCTCCCCCATCCAGAGTCAGTTCTCCTGATCCGGTCCACTATGCCTTCTCTCATAGACACAGAGGGCAGGGCAGCGCCCATGGAATACCTCCGCACAGTCATCACGCTGTTCTCTGAAAAGAAAAAACCTGTTATAAATGTGCACTTTTCTAGTAGGCTTGTGCCTTTTCCCTACACCAAACACAGGTCGGGTCAGCATTTACGAAAAGCTATTACTGACTTTAAAACAGTAAGCACATTTCAAATGAACAAAGGTGCCTTTACCACACCTATGACTCACCTTTGTACGGTCCTTCCAAAACCGGTGCAGACGCGTTCCTCCTCAGATTGAGATAGGGGTTTTCCTCCACCACAGCCGTGGACGTGAGGCTCGCATGGGCCACTTTAGCCCAGTGTGACCGCTGGCTGAAGTCCCCGCGCAGTTCCCGGTTTTCGGTCTCCAGCTTCTTGATTTCCTCGCGCATTTCCATAACGACGTGCGCCAGGCTGCGCGTGCTCTCCATGACGCCGCTGCTGCGCTGCCAGTACCAGGGCTTTCCAAACACCGGCGGGATGTCCCGGTGCGGCTGCGGATTTAACATCTTTGCACCTTTTGTCTGTCGAGCGTCTTTCTCGGTTCTGTGCTCTTTTCAATCTCAGTCCAGATCTTGTTCTGGGCAGATTATGTCGCCTTTCACCACTTCTCCTGCTGAAAAGGCCACGGTGATCACCCGGCGCTGCACGAGGCATGCTTTATTTATCAGCCTCGGTGTAAAGTTTCAGGAAAACTACGCGGGAGTCGGAAATGAAATGTGCACGGCAGCATGGGAGGGAGCTGTATTAAAGCTGCACACGTGGATTTTAAAAGCCAAGCCTATTGGACTGCCACTGATAACAATGACTCAAAAGACTTTAGTAGGTACAGACTACACCTGACCCCATCAAAACCACAGAGCTGCTCTATCCAAATACAGACATGGACCTTATTATACAGTGGAGTGGAGTCTTTTTGGACGGAAACACCATTTTGGGGGTCTTTTGCTGATTAGTCACCCCCTGCACCTTGCATTAGAATGCACAGGTATGGACAGTATAAAGTCTTAAAGTATAAAGTGAAATGTCCAAGCCATAGACAGTAGGTCACATGTGGTCGTGATCGCTTTGTCCAGGTTCGTTTGAAACCCACAGGAGGTCTCTGACAGACTCACTGAACATGTCCTCAGCCTTAGTCCAAGAACGTCATTAATAAATGAAGACGCACTCTGCTTAGGCAGTAATTACACAACTATCGGAAAAATCTGACACCTGATACAGCATTTCACTTTCAGACAAGGCTTGGCTTGAAGCTTCAAATATTGAGTGTATAGTTTAATGTTAAAACTAGCCACGTATACAGCATAAGACGGGGTGGGCAAACTTTTTGACACACGGACCACAATGGGCTCTAAAATTTGACAGAGGGACCAGGCCAGGATATGGATTGAGATATATATATATATATATATATATATATATATATATATATATATATATATATATATAGATAGATAGATAGATAGATAGATAGATAGATAGATAGCAAAGCATGAATATGCAAGACTCATTGTGCAAATTGTTTTCCAAATTCATTAATTAAATTAATAATTCATATTAAATTTCAGTTAAATAAACACAGCAGGAAAAACTCTGGACAAGGTTTGCCCTTACCTATTTTAATATAATTTGGTCACATTCAGCAGGCTGGATTAATAAAACCAAAGGCCGTGTGTGGCCCCTGGGCCATAGTTTGCCCATGTCTGTCATAAGCACTCTGTAATAAGTTATGTGTAGTCACCAACTTTGGACTATAACAATTTTTATTTAAACGTTATACACAAAACATCAGTTTTGTTCTTTTTTTCAATTCAGCTAAACAAATATTTATATAGATTATTTTATATAAAAAGACAGAGTTAAATATTATTATTTCTTATTTACAATTCAAAACAGCACATGTAATAATAACAATTTCAGTGATAAAAATGTTACAAAACATTTCCCAGTTGAAAACTGTTAAGCAGAAAGTTTGCGAATGTTAGCAAAGATTCAAAGTAGCAATGTGGAACTGCTCTACATTCAGGAACTAGAGGTACGTTCATCTATCCAATTTGAATTGTGAAATATGGCCTGTGTTATAAATATATTACAATTCATACAGTATTTGTCATCTTTCAAAACCTCTTACAGAGATTGAAAACTGACTCAAAAGTGTATTCAGTTAACACATTCTATTGCTGAGCACACCTCAAGCTCAATAAGGACACTGATCTCTAAAGGGAGTGGGTTTTGAAGAGAAGGCGCATGTCATTTCTGTGTGTGTGTTTTCGACAAAATGCTGCAGGTAAAAGCATTGTGGAGGTGTGTGTATGTAGACTAATAAATCAGTTGGTAAGATAAAGGAACTTATAATTCACAAATGACTGAATCCAATTCCAAAACAATAGTAGCAAACAGTCTGACTTCTAGTAGACAGTCAAGTTTAACCACGAGACTACAAACTACCACAACCACGGCCTACTCACTTCTTTCTTAGAGTGGTCTCACAATTTCAGAAAATTACAAGCTCTTAACCCATACTGGCACCATGAAGGGTTACGTGGTCCTTTGAGGTTGGCCCATTCAAAATGCGCTGTGACGTTCTGTTCCTGGTTGTCTTGTTTGAGGAATCTAGGCAAAAGTTTCAAAAGGTAATGTAAACGAAGAAGTAAATAAAAAATTAAATATAAAAAGCATCAGTGCGACACAGGTTGAATGAAAATGAAAATGGTGGAATGAAATGACATACCAATCTTAGAGAGATTAGACAGAGAGCTGTTGGAGGCAAGAACATTTTTTTGGAGCTGAAATTGAAGATGAAAATTTAAAGTAAAAGCAAAAATACAAAATACAGTAAATGGTTTGAGACGATGTGCAAAGAATGGGAAAGTAATAAATAAATGCAAGCGTTAGGTGCGAGTTGAATGTATTTTTTCATAGTGAGACCTGCTCATTCATGATGCCCGACAGCTCCGTCAGCATATCCCGGTAGTGAGTCCTCATCTCCTCCTGATACTCCAACTGGTCCTCTTTGATCAGACGCTCATTCACATCCAGTGCTTGGCCACATGCTTCTGCAAACTGCCTACAAACATCCAATAAAACATAAGTACAATAAATACAAACCTTAATGCGCATATTGTTTCTCTGTACATACTACAGAGAAGAACAAAAATAAATAAATACTGTACGGTGCGAGTCAAGGCAATACCTAAAAATCTCCTTGAGTAGTTTGACCTGGTTGTCCGGATATTTCTTGGCATTCTTCTCTTCTAAAAATGCTCTAGCATAAGCCATAGGTCCGGCGTTGACCTAAAAACAGGACAAGAATGACATTAGATTCGACGAGAGGTCTGGATTCCTAAAAGCCAGACTGTGTGCACACCTTAGCGCTGACACTGCCCTGTAGCTTCAGCTGGAGCCTGATCATATCCACTTCCTCCATGTTGCAGAGCTGGTTGAGTTCAGAGACTTTCCGGGACATCTCGTCTATAGCCACTTCTATTGGGTTCATTTCTGCGCTCTGCTGTTCCACTACCTCAATGCGCTTTTTAAGATAGGGGAAGTAGGAGCTTGCTGGATTCAAGGGGAAAAAACAGAGCTTTCAGATTACATGCATACATTTATAATTGCTGAGTTACAGACCAACTCACTGGTTAATATGGTACGCCTCTTGCATTGCTCTTCCACATCACCGTGTTTCTTTCCGGACAGAGTGAAGGGGGTCTCAAACACAAAGCGGTTGATGTTGTGATGTCTCTCAAAATCTGTTCTTTTTTCCTGCTGCTCTTTTTCATCAAAGTATGGTACCACATAAGTCACTTGGATGTAGGCAAATTTCTGATCCAGGTCTTTAGGATTCACCTATTTTCAACAACCAAATAGAACCCAAGATTACTTGTAATTCCTAAATGTATGACAACTTGACCAGATAAAACTTACTTTATTTGAGTCCTGGATCATCTTGACATTGTCTGCTCCAAATTTGTCAGAGTAGAGTTTGAGTAATCTTTGTGAGATCTCAGACAGTCCTGTTAGTTTTGGTTCCTTGTAGATGAACTCCTTGCTCTCCTCTTCCTCAAAGAAACCCTATGAGCAGACAACAAGTAATTATCATAGACTGACTTACTTAATCATGTATAAGTGTGGGCATGCACTGTAAGATTGTAATGCATATGGTGCTGTTTTGACAGACACACAAACACTGAAGGCATGTCAGTCTAGTTTTGGACACTGTCTAAGAGTTACAGGAGGAGGTTTATATTTAAGTAGGTAAGGTAAATGAGGCTTAATAGAGGCTGGCCTTAAAACACATTTATTATTTCCAAGCGGACCATTTTTGCTGTAATAAAATATAGTACAACACAGCAAACTATAGGAGCTATAGGAAGCTATAGGTAAAAGTGTTAATGAAAGCAGGAAAAGAGGAGAGGTAAGAATGGTTAGAAAAATGTTTGATCAAAGACACACTACTAGACTTACCACAATCTTGATAAAGAATATTTTTTTTATAAAAGAAAAAAAGCACAAAGAGATATTGAAGACAAAGTCCAAAAAATGTATTCATTCTAATACGCCTTTTACAGAAAGGTTCTTTTTTTGGTTCTTTTTCAGCTAAATGTTTAATGTTTCAACATCTAATATAATTTAGTGTCTTACCTGGCCATAGAAAGCGACTCGGTAATATCGGCCGAACAGTCTTTTCTCTGAATTGACCACCTCTGTCACCTTTAGATAGGAACGATGGATGTCATAGTAAAGCTCCGACAGCCTCTGTAATTTAAACATAATGTACATACATTAAGAATTATTTATTACGGTAGTTTGTCACAAATAAAATTATGCAAATACATGCCTTGAAATCCCTGCGCTTTTCAAAGACAGCAATGACAGGTTTGTTGATGTCCGCAATGAGTTCATGCCGTTCTGACTTCCACAGGTAGTCCACGCAGAGCTCCAGCTGTTCTACCAAAGTATCCTGCAGAAAGTTTAAAAGTTAAAATCCTGTCACACAAGCGGCTGCATGATTGTCCTTGCTAAGAGATCATACCTCAGTATAAGGAGTGTCCTGTGTGCCTGTGTCCTCTTTCATAGCCCCTTCCTCCTTCACATTTGGACTGATGCACATAAAAGCCGCCCAGCCCATAGAGAAGGAAGCTGTTTTTGCCCATACAGCACAAGGTGAAAAAGAGATCATTTAGTGTAAGTTCACATATTTTATTTTGTAATATGAAGATAGATTTGATAAAGTAGAAGATATTAAAAAAAAAGCACCCATCAACATCTGTGTTGGGGATAGTGAAATACATTACAGAAGAATATAGCAAAGAAAAATAAAATTTGTCAACTGGACAAAAAGTTGTAGGAGTGAAAAAGTTTCGCTGCTCAATCAAGCCACTTCTTCAGTTCTGGTCAGATTACTGCTGGACACTGCCTTGTATCCATCTGAAGGGAGGAGCTAACTACACTGAAAATAAAACACCTACTGTTTACAGTTTCTGTTTGTAGGCTAAGTCTATTGTGAGTCCTACTTAGCAGTCATTCAAGCCCCTAAGGAGTGATTTCACAGCTATTAACATCCTGGCTCACCCTATTGTTTTCTTTGTTGTGCTTTGGGTCTGAGGATGTAGTTATAGATAGGGTCTGACATCACTTTCCCCTATCCCCAGATAGATATATGACAGTGTCCACCAGTAATCTGGATGAGTAGCGAAACATATTCACTCTTACAACTTTTTGTCCAGTTGACAGATTTTCTTTTTCTATGGATCAGACCTGGATGACTGAGGGATCACACAGATATTACAGAAAGAGGGCACTCGGTGTTAAAAGGAAAAAAAAAAAAAAAAAAAAAAAGGACATTTCCATTCAGTAATTCAATTCAATTATCTTATTGGATCATTATGATTATAAAAATCTAAATTAAATTTAATAAGTGTCAAGAAAATGTCCATGCTAATTGCACTTCTGGATTAATTAGACTTTCACTCTAAATATTCTTTATTATTTATGTGCAATGAAATTGAATATAACATGCAACTGAATATAATAGTGAGCTATAATTCTGTGAAAAAGTTGCCAATCTCTATCTGGGTCCTGCAAATTCATTTCACTCTCAAACTGAAACAGTTCCACTTTACCAGATATGACATAGTACAATGCTAGTTATGTTCCCTTATAGCCCAGCCCCAAGCCCCACCACCAGCTGGCCCCAGGCGCACACACTCACTGTCAGGTTCTCGGGAGGTAGTTAGTAAGGAGCTACAGTTAAAGACAGGGCTTTCTTCTGTGGACACAGTGGAAATCCTGGTCTTGTCTGCTCTCCAGTAGCCTGTTTGGTAGGAGGGTAGGAGGAGGAGTGGGGGGTGACTTTTCATGTTTTGATTTCAAATCAGCTACTAAGTAGAACAATAGTGTAAGCTCATAGCATGCAAGGTGAGCGCTTTGATAGAGTGGGTGAACATAAAAGGCAGGTGAAATATGGAGGCAAGTGTTTGGAACAAGCAGTGGAAATATGTTCAAGCCAATCAGTGAGTTGCTTCAATATGCTGAAATGTTCAAAAGAGAATCCATGAAAATGCAGAGACAAAGCAGTATGATAAGAAGCTTAAAGTTTATTTTAGTTTGAAACTGGAATGTCCAAAAATAAAAAAGCACATAATGCACATTCAGAGTATTTAATTGTTGTAAGAACTGACCTCTTCTCTTCAATGATTCTGCAATAAGTGCTGATATATGGATGTAACACATGGCAGCCTGTGAACAAAACAAACCACAATTTTAGCAGAAACTTTTAGGATATAACAGAAATATTTAAATTACAAAGATACCTCAGAGAGATCCCCATTGCGAACATGGACCTTTGCCATACTTTCTAACCAAGTGCGCCGGAGCTCAGGTGTGCTAGCATAAGAGTTGGCCAGGCTGTACTGCAAGTCAATCAGCATTTCTGGGTCTTTCTCGTGCTCCTTCATCTGGGCTGTGGCCATCAGAACTGTTCGAATCCTTTTAGTCAAGTCTTTCACCTCTGCTGGGAATGGGGTGTTCTATATTCACAAAGAAAGAAAATAATAAACAAATACCATAGGAAAAAAGTACTACAAACAACTACAAATAAGTGTGACAAGATCTATAGCACACAATTGTACTACCATTACCTTCAAATGTACATCACCATTGGCAAAATTATTAATAATGGCAAGAGACTGCTGAAAACGCGAACCACCAATGCCAGCATCAGCTATTAACTGACTCACTGCCTTGATGACCTTACAGAAAGAAAACAAATATTCAATATTGCAAACAAAACATATACACCTAAAGACTAAAAGATAATACTAAGACTTTTTTGAGCTTTTAAAAATGTTATATTTATGTTCCTCATCAATAACATTGCTGGTATAGTCTTTTGTTTTATTCATGCTGTTCTGTGTATTTAGGCTACATCATTCTTGAGAACTATAAACGTTTGGTCTCACCAATGCTATAATCCAGGAAGTCAATACACCAAACACATGGTGCACAAATTTCTTTCACAAAATAGAGAGCCATCTTTGTCACTAGAAGGTTCCATTTTTGGACCTACAGATGCACTGCTCATCTCCTCAATGAGCCAGCAAAGGGCTGGTCTCTAACCATTTAGTATGCTTAGATTTCAGGAATGGATTACTTCAGCAGTTTCAAGGACATTCCAGTTAAATTTATGCAACATGAAGGAATGATGTATACTATAGACTGGATTGTTAAAGGATAATACAGAGTAATCTCAAACCTGCAGGTGTGAGCGGACTATAGACTTGCCCTTGGTAAACTCAAAGTTCTTCCTCATGAAAAAATACAAGAGGGCTGCTGCCTCCATCTGAGTGCAGCTGGAGCGATGATTACAGCACTTGAGGATCTCGTAGCAGAGACAGCCACACAGGTCTGCCTTACCCTGGAAAAATGCACTGGGAAACTACAAAAAATAACAAAAATAAAATCATATTATACAGAGATAAATGCTGTATACATATATATTTCAATGTTTGCATGACTGACCTTTTGAACAAAAAGTCTGAGAGCAGCAAAGACGTGCCGCAATGTGGCAGTGGACTGGTTGATCTGAAAGTAGAGCATGTAGGTGTCCAGCACCTTTTTCATCAGCACATTCTGCCCATCATCCAGCAACAACTGTTTCTGGGAAAAACAACAACAAACAAACATATACAGCATAAGAACAATAAACACTCATGACACTCATTGACCACCAGGTGGCAGTTGTGTAGCATTACCTGTATTGGGAGATTTTACATAGACACTAGATTGTGGACCACTACTCTACTTTATTATATATTTACTGAGGCTTTAGACACATTTTAACTTATCAATTCAAAACACAAATATAAAACATTTAGACAGGCAATGTGCTGTGGATGTGGTGAGATGTAGTGGGGCAGAGACCTTGTGATGGTGAACAAAAAGCTCCAGTACATCCAGCACAGTCAGGGACACCTCTGTGGACAGATTTGCCTCTACATCTGTGGGACTGGAATCTCCTTCTGTTACACTCCCATCTACACACACAAGCATATGTTTAGTATAGAACTATTCTGTCTTAATAATAAATTTAATTAAAATGTGTTACCTGTCTCCATCATCTGTAGCAGCTTCGGGTTGGTGAGCGCATTTTTGCCCCTGATGATGGGCATGGTTTGGGAGCGAGCATGTCTGTGGCCATCTCCAGATGACATCCTAGACAACAAGCAAAATCAATCAACTTTTAGAAGTTACAGCATTTTAATTTACCTGATTACAATGTGAAGATCTGAATAACAAACAAATGATTCCAAACTCCATGTTAGCAATACTGTTGCTATTAACTATATGGGAGTACAGACACAAGAACTGGTAACAATACACTGATTGGCGGGACATGCATGGAATACATACATACAAATCAGAGTGTAACAGAGACACAGTGCCCACTTACATGATGAAAATAGGACTGTAGTGTAAACAAAACATTTGTGTACTGTGTATTTGATTCCTTAATAAATAATGTGTTATTATATTAGCAACAGAGATTAAGACAGAGGTGTTGTTGTCTTTAGGTGGAGAGACAGCGGTGTAGTCGTCTTTAGGTGGAGGGTGGTTACCATTGTGGAAGGAGACTGGAGGGTTGGGAGGGCTGAGAGGAATGGTTAGAGGCCTTCATGGTGCCATTGGCTTGAGTTGACTGGGCCAGCTTTACTGCCGCTGCTAGTTTCCTGTTTATGACCCAATCACACCAGAGCTAACATTGGTTAATCAAGACCATCACTTGTTAAATGTCACAACCCTGTGCAAGATAATGCCTTATTATGAACATACTAACAGCCCTAGCTAATAATGTAGTTTTACATAAAGCACTGGATTTGCAACCAAAGTATATTAGCAATCACATAAAAATGCCATTTTAGTACAATGCTACTCTAATTTGATCTTTGTGGTTAAT
This sequence comes from Periophthalmus magnuspinnatus, assembly GCF_009829125.3. Lineage (NCBI taxonomy): Eukaryota > Metazoa > Chordata > Actinopteri > Gobiiformes > Gobiidae > Periophthalmus > Periophthalmus magnuspinnatus. The sequence goes on from NC_047138.1 coordinate 9,691,289, forward strand.
AATAAATAAATAAAAATAAACTATAGAAAGTTATACAGCCAATGGTTATAGTTTGCTATTTGAAAGAATATATGATATGTGAAAGCAGATAGTGGTGATGATATGTAATGTAAAACAGGACATGGATAAACATGGCAGAGCCTATGTATACTGCTTTTTACGTGCATATTAGTATGAAATGCTCGATGTAGCATGCTTTTGCATTAGCCAGAGAAAGATACTGGATAGACACCAGAAAGTCAAATCCACAGAGGTAGTGATACTAACATTAATATGCAACAGTTGACCCAACATTGGGAAACCATGCAGTCAATGTAGATGTAGACTAGAATCAGTAACAGTGGACCAGGAAAGACGAGGGAAAGGGAAGAGACATGCAAGGATGATTACAACAGCATGGTTAACCATGGAGTGTATTTTTTATTTCTATAGTAGATTAATATAGTAGATTAATTTTAGTTGTAGATTCATGGTGCTTGAAATTTGCAGAGTAATTCATCACTTGCGGTGCCCACACTGACTCAGACTGTGTTCAAAGGGCTAACAGACAGAGAGGCAGACTTTGAGGCTAAGATCCCCTGGGCTTGCTATTAGTAACGAATGTTAAGTATCTAGATGCTGCAGACAGGCTCAGCACCAGCCATGGGATCCAGCAAATCTTGTGATATGTCATAGCAAAGCATAACATAGAGACCCACAGTCCAGAGGTACAGATACAGAGTGTATATGCTGTGCAAACATTTTCACATAGCATTCCTCATCCTGTGCCAACCCCCACCACAACAAATTATTCTCTTGATGTGCACCTTGCTATGTGCATTTGCAAATGTATGAACAGATGTGTGTCTGTTGTCATATGAATAATGCATTCAATTGGGATGCTGGTCAGGAATGTGTGCATGTTGAGATAATAAGATATTCCCACAGCTGCAAAATATAAAGGCCCATTTAACTAAAGACACAAACATACAACTCACCTGGCTATATGGCGCTTCCCAAGAAACCTGAAATGCTGAAGACACAACCTATAGAAGAAAAACAGACAGATATTTAATCATTAAGAGTCAAAATGAAATACATGTGCTGTATCCTGAATTTAACTGTCCAGTGCGAGGCTGCTCCAGACAGGAAACACAGACAGTTAAATCTGCAGTGCTGAGTGGAGAGAGCACTCTCTTTGGAATTATGGTCTGCTTTTCTCTAAGTCATTTCTTTCATCTGCTACAGTTTGGCCAAGATCCATTTTATTCATTTCAGTCGGATCTTCACATTTTAGTAATTCTATAACAGAGCAGTCATACAAGGCTGTGCTAACAGTCAATGCAAAACACTTACTCTAGGATGTTAAAAAAGTCTGAGATCTCTTGGTGGATGGCTCTGTGCCAGTATGACACCAAAACATCTGAAATGAGCATTCAAACATAAGTCCAAATGAGAAAGCCAATAGAAAAATGCAGATTTTTCTACATGTCGGTAACATACCCTCAGAAATGGTTTTCATGATGTGTAAAAAGCACATGAGGAGGCTGCGGGTCTCTGCCTGATCCAGTTTGTCACAACGCGAACCATAGCCAATCAAGGACTGCGGTCTAGCAAACTAATCAAATAGAAATGAGCCATAGTTGATTGTGAACATTTCTTTATCTTTTGCGGGCTATGATAATGTGATCATTTTATGTCAAGATTTTTCACCTTTTCACATCCGTCCATCTTTTCGCTGTTCCTGTCGCTGTTGCTAGGGTTTGAGTCCACACTTATCAGAGAGCCCCTGGAGTCGGTCTGGTTACCCGTGGCAACTGCCAAGGAGGAGAAAGCTGATGGAGGGGGAGGGGTGTATTCATAAATGTCTCATTCACATCTTTTTTTTTCCATCCATAGCCCAATCAACACAACACACATCTGTGCTACATGCTTGTTCACCTGTGATGGAGTTCAGCACTTCTTTGCAGAAGGAGGCATCCACTGAGTTGCCATGGCGAGCAACAGGAATAACTGCTCCAGGCATGCCACCACTCACACTCAGGTCATCACGAGAGCCCTTGGAGAATTTACCACATTTATTAGGGAAAGCGACTTACATTGGTGTTTTTACATATATGCATTTATGCTTAGTAATTCACACAAATGCTTACTTGATCACTCGAGGTGAAGTAGATTGGAATAATGTCCCTGAGGAAAAATCGTGGCATGTTGTCCAGGATGAGACCATACAGAGGAAGGTACAGGGAAGCTATTCTTGCCTGCTTCTCCTGCAAGTTTGATCAAACAAATAGATGTCACATGATTTAATTGTATATGTTGAGCAGCTTTTTATTGCCAAACCAGTTTCTTGTTTCTTTAACATGGAACAGCTACATATGTTATATTAAAAAAACAAAAACAAAAAAAAAAACACTGTGACAAATGTGTAGTATCTATATTGCAAAAAACAAAATCAGCTTTCTGGTCAATGTGGTATACTATATTTTGCAGCCCCACCTAACACTGATTTTGAGGGTACCTTGGTAGCATAGCGTGCATCCAGCGAGTGTTTGGCCATGAGACTCTTGAGGGTTGCTAATGCTAGGTGTCTAAGGTCCTGTTCGTCCTGGAGTGCCAGCCCCAGTTCCCGTAGCAACAAGCCAGTCAGGAAGTGCTTCCTGCAGAACTCTCCGGTCAGGTTGTATTCAGGAATCGAAGCTGAAGACACCAAGATAAAGAATCTGGTCAATTTGTCTATATTGTCGCTTATTAGCATACAGTCAATGCACATGCAGAGTAGCAGTACAACGTTACAAGGAATGGACATATTTACCATGAATACTTTGTGGCTCTGGGGATGCGTGGTCTGATATGGAAAAAAAAAAAAAGAAATAAATGACAGACAGAAAAGAGTGAGGTGTTAAACAACTGACAAATGGGAGCACTGCCTGATGCACAAAAAAATAAAAAAAAATAAAAAAAACATACAGTTCATACATTAACAGCACTAACCTGAGATACGAGCAGAAGGTAAAGGCAGACTGAGAGGGATGTAGTGTTCATGGTTACACACTTCTCGAAGAAACTCAAACTTTAGTTCACATAAGGCCTAGCAGAAATGAGAAAGATTATAAACAAATGCACTAGTACTTAGTAACAGTATAAAGAGTCTATTAACCGTTACCTTGCTGTCAGTTGCAGTGATCATATTGATGTAGTTACTGATGAGTTTAAAAGTAAATCCTCTATCCATCATTGTAAAACAGCGCTGTAGAGAAACAAACCAATATTTACCAGTGTAAAAATGTCATTTCACCACACTTGAAAGGCCATGTTCCATGATCTTTCACAAACTTTTTTAGTATTAGCCGATATATATAAACTACTTGTATCTCTTAACTTAACTGAGTGGATAGATCTCTTACCTTGACAAAAGCAGCAACTGCCCCATTAGCAATGCGTGTTTCCTCTGGCAAGTCCTTGTTTTTCCAAAAAATGTGTTCAGATACAGTTTCCACAAGGGACTCCACACGGCTCAAGTAAGATGAGGGAAAACGCTGGGGCCTTGGAAGCTGAATGGGCAAAAATTAATAACAGGAAATTTAAAGTAGTCCTTTCTGACGCCATTGTTTCATTGTGATTTAACAAACTGAAAGCATCTTACCTTTACTTTGTTGCCATCTACCAAATGTTGTGCCATGGACTTGACAATGAGCTCAAAGAAGAACCAAGAAAACTGAAAGAGAAAATGTGTCATAAAATACATTTTCAAAAAAACAAAAAAACCATAAAGTAAACATTCTAATAAAAATTAACCTTGAGTATGTTTTTGACTGCTGCCTGGTCATTGCTCTTCAGGTCATAGGTCATTCCTTTGGCCAGCTCTTCATGGACCGTTCTAAATCCATGGGCCTCTGTCTTGAACACGTACTGTATGCAAATATAACATATTATTTGTTTTTATTAGCAATGGAATCTACCAGAGAAAATATTAAATACTAACTACAAAGTGATGAGCTGATCAAATTAAATTAAATACATTCGATTTTGTATTGATTTACAAGCAGAGAAACACATGCTTTCTCTCTGCATGCATGCATTATGGTAATTTGAGTATCTCTAGTAGTGAACATTATGCCAATATGTTACTATGGCAACCTTGCTTCTATTAGCTATGCTGGCCTTCTCCTTTTACCTCCCACCATCCATCTTGAAGCACTGCAGTTTACCTGATTTTAAAACTATACAGCTGTTGCCTTGTAGCACATGTTTCTGATTAAGCATGCTAAATGTCCTAGTTGTCTCTGAATCAGCCCTCTTTTCCCTTTTTCTTTAACTTCTGGGCAAGCAGTTTCTTGGCATGAACAAAGATCCCTGGAACAAACATAGCACGCTGTCCCGTCTGTTTTGAACCAGCTGAAATAATTACCTTTATATAAGAGTGCAAGAAGTGATCCAGGTTTTCTTCATGGCATTTTGAAACAATATGGATCAGCACTCTGCAAGACAAGGCACATAAAACTATACCTGTATACTTGTGTCATGTTCTTCAATGTTTTCGTGTATGTGCTTGTGTGTGTATTATGTATATGTCTATGTCTGTGGGGTTATGAATATGGAACTGCCGGTAAAACTCAATACCATGACCAACCTTGTGGTGGCAGTAGTGACCTCATCATTGTCATTTTGAGTCAGAACCTTGAAGAGCTGGTTGAAGAGCACGGGCAGAAATCGAATAATGACTGGGATTCTTTCCATACTGAGTAGACCCTAATAAAAACAGTATATGGCTTATTTAATATTTACAGTATTTGTCTATTTCCTGGTAGATACTGAATACATGTTTTGGATCATCTCAAACCTTCAGGCAGTTGAGGAAGTTTGAGGTAGGAGATGAAGAGAGGTCCAGCTCTCTTTTCTGGCACTGCTGAAAGAATCTGTTCAAGTGGGGGTCCTGGTAAAGACACATACGATTTACAACCTGGTGTTTTGTAAAACCATAGACATACTGATGCTAAAGTGTCGTCTCACCTGAGTATATACAGTTGAGATCACATTGGTGGACACTCTAAAAATGGCTTTTCCCCCATCCACCCATTTCACATCTGCACTGCTCTATAAAGTGACACCGACATAATATATTACATTGCAATTTCTCTAATGTGCACCTCTGTTAAATTAAAAACTTTCCATTATTAATCATTGTTTAAATATTAATAAAAGTCTTAAAATAACTTCGCTGAGCTCACCTTGGTGTTGCTGGCTTCTTTAATTCCCAGGTAACCCGGTGGAAGGTTTGAGGATACCGCGATGTTGAACTCCTGAGTTGCAAGACGGTCCTCTTTAAGGAGCGGCAGCCAAGCATATCCCACTAAAAAGCAAATACATAAGACAGTTAAAAGTAGTTTAAAGAAAAAACACATTATATGGCCTCTAACACACCTGACGTCTCCAGAGCTTCTTTCCTTTTTGCATTTGTCTTTGCATTAATGTCACATGTGACATGGTAAAAGGAAAAGAGAAGATGGTGCTTTTCATGAAGATGTGTAGGGAGTTCCATCTTTACCTGAGGATAGAATGAGAAAGTTATAATGAATAGTGCGCCTGTGCAGGTGGCTGAAAATGCTCATTCTAGAGAGTGGCCTAAAACACTGTTGTGTCCACGCATTTTACAAACCTCATCATAAAAGTCAGGGTTTTGAGAATGATGCAAAACAGTGGAACAGGCTGCTGTGGTAAAAAGTGGTCCTCCTGGCTTGCCATATATGCACTAAACAAAAACACAAAAAGTGTAGGAAATTGAAAAGCACTGAAAAAACAATAACATTATTTTAAAGACCCACTTTGTTTATTACCTTCACAGGCTTAGCACTTTCTTCGTCTGAGCTGCGGAACTCTACATAGACTGCAAGATTACGAGCCTGTGAACAAAAGGCCTTTTGTAATACTTACGCATCTTTCCACATACAAAGCAGCAACAAATAATAGCTACAGCACAATAGACAAACCAAAACATGGTCAAGTCCATAATTTATCCATACCTTAGCAAAACTCTTCTGGCTGTCATACTTAAGGTGTTTAGGGTAGATGTAGATGTGATTTTTGTAAACACGGTGTGGCTGGGTAAACTTAGTTGTGTCTTGAACAAACTCCTCAACCTCCACTGTAGGCTGGTGCTTGCTCAGTTCTTCAAATGGCTTTAATGGGACATAGGAGGAGGTCAAACAATCTGGAAATATATAAAATGTTAATTATGTCTCTCCAAAATATTATGGGATACAATAGGTAAGATTTGGGGAAACATACTTGGATGCTCCAATGGCACATAGTCCACTGCAATATCCAGAGTCCCTGGAATAGTTTGTAATTTGCTTGTCTTCTCAGCCCTATACACACATTTTAATTAGTAGGGATGCACATTATTACAACACTTACATTATACAACACAAAGTCAATCATTTAACCTATCAAAGTTTCATCTAGAGGGCTTTATGATCCTTACCTTCTGTATTCATTGACCAACTTTATCAGGTCATCAGTGGATATTTTGTTGCTCTCCTGTCTGAAAAGGGGTGAAAAACGAGAATCTCGATCCAGGCCCCCATGGTTGTCCTTAAACACTGACCTGTAAAAATGAAAGAACATTAAAGCTACTATATATTAAAATAGCTATTTCAATGTATTTAACATTCAATCTTTAATAAGCACAAACCTCACAGCCCATGCAAAAGGCATGCGGTACTTTCCCAGTTTGCTACAGAAGTGCTTGTTAGATTTAATAATCTTCTGTACTGTCTGCAAGTGAAAGAACATAATGTAAAGATAAATAGACAGAGGAAGAAGGTGAATTTAATACAGTGTTACATGAGAACTCCTAATTTACTACAGGCCTTTATGTACTGACAAGGTATTCAATTGAGTATCCCTGGCAGCAAGTTAGATGTCTGGCAACACACTTAACTATTTAAAGAACTTAAACACTTCCTGCAAGTATCGTGTTTAGTCCAATTACTGTGGCACTCAGAGTCTAAACATATTTTAACAGTATTTGTAAAGAATGATTAGTGCACGCAAGTTTCTGTATTTGTAATACATTAGTGTAAAAATAATTCATTATGTAAAACAACTGCCTTTCAGACCTTGCTAGAGTCTGTGTTCTTGATGTATGGTTCTGTCCCAGATGCAATGTTTCCCATTAACACTTTTTCCACTCTGGCCACCATTACTATGTCAGTGTGGGGGTTGGTCACAGAAAAGATCGCCTGTAAGTAAACAGTGCAACTGTCAGTCAGTCATACGAGAATAAGACAATTATGCAGATATGCAATATTCATAATGTACCTTTTTGGGGAAACACAGCCAGTGCTCCAAATCTAGACTGAGGTAGCAGTCTCCTGATTTCTTTTCAGAAGGAGGCAGGCCATTCTCCTGTCCTCCCAGTCCCACTGCCTGACCGTTACAGCAGCTCCCGAGCATCTGACGCACAGCCTCGTGGTTCAAGTCCACATGGAAATCTGCAGAGATTTTTTTGCCCTCTCTTATATCCATTAGGGCTAATGATACAAAAAAAGGCTCAATCTGGAAAGACAGACAGATGTGTACTTACAATCACACAATTAACATAAAACATGTTTTTGTTTTGTTATTTTACATTGGTTACTGGCTCAGTGTCCACTTCATTGAGGGAGCCCTGCAGCATTAGGTTAAGGCTTCGACAGGTGATCATAAACCTTCTGCCCAGCTTCTCCTCAAAGGGACGTACGGTTGGCTCAGAAGATGAATGTTCAGATCGTGGGCTCCTTAAAACCTGTGCCAGGAAAAATATATCGTATTTTACTCGTTTATATTTTAGTTTTTTCTCTTATATATTCTAAAAACATGCAGAAGACTTGATACATACAGGGGTGTCAGGATCAAGTGAAAAAAGATTCAGTCTCTCCTCCCTCCTGGCACAGCGAATTCCCTCATCTGTTTCTGCAATATACTGTACAAGAAGATCAGCACAAGGGTTAATAAAAAGATTCCTGGCTTCATCTCTCATGTATCTGGTTAATGGTAATTTGCTGAGGTTACTGCACATGCAACCAAAAAGGAGGAAGGTTTGCATGTTTTGTAGTCTCAAAATATCACATTGTCAAAGACATAGAATCATGTTGGTCAATAAACAATGTACATGATGTAGCTTAGTCTATCCACAGAAAGTCATCAAATGTGAAAACCTTTGCCAACTCAGGATTGATCCCGTTCTCTGTTGTGTCTTCACTTTCCTGCAAACAGCTGTCACCCAACGACAGATCGAACCCATCTGGAGCCAAAATAAACACAACAGAGTTTTATTTATCATAGTCTGGTTTAATGACTGTGACCAGATGCTGCAAGGGCCTTCAAATAATTCGGCTCATTCTTGTTCTAACCGGTTTTCATGGCAGTATCTTTTACAGTGGACTGACCCTGGCGATGTTCGGTGAGGTCCAAGCTCTTGCGATCCGGCACCGGAGCGTCATGTGGACTGATTTGTAAAATGCGAGACAAAGTGCTGATCCACTCCTCCATGTCCTGCTCACTCTCCGCGGCCAGCACAAAGTAAGTCACCTCATTCATTTTGAGCTCAAAGGCATGCTTTCTTAGCCTGTTGTTCTGCAGCGGTAAAATAAAAAGGGTTTCAAATGATATTTAAACATTGTCTTATATCATACAAGATCTTAACATATACCTGTACTACACCAGTGCAGGAGTCAAGGAAGATGCATCCTTTAGGCTCTTTTGAGATCTTTTCATCTTTATAGAAGTTCATGATGTAGGAATTGTCTGTCAACTGAGTCAACTGGAAATATCTCCTTTTGAAAGACTGCAAATAAGGCAAGCACTGCTTAAGTAACAATTGTGTTTTGTTGTGTTGCATTATTTAAAAAATATTGTCTCTAACTCTTCTAGTATCTGCTGAATACTTTCTGTCAAAATATTACCCTTGGGCTAACTTAGGCGCAAACCATAAGAAAACATGTCTAAACTGGAGACTTGTCCTTACCCGCACAGTGATACTGTTGTTGACAGTACTGTTAAAGTTGCCCTTGTAGAGCCAGCCTGACCGAAACACTCCATTGCATCCTGTGCCTGATCCAGCCCCACCCCCTTTGGAGGAGGATAGAGAGGTGGTGTCCTGTAAACACAAATACATTAAGATGCTACAACAGAAAGCTGACAATCGATAGGAGAAGGGAAAGTTTATAGGTTTATTACATTGTCTAAATGATGTCCATGGCTTAAATGCTGCTAGCTAAATGCTTTTGTAGAGTATTTCTAACAACTTACGCTGCCCTAAACTAATTTTAACAAGAGAAGCAGGATGTTTCCAGCTTGTGATACGTTCATTCTAAAAGCATTCTGTCCAGAGACGCTTACTGACCTCATCCTTGTCCACGTCCTCATAGTCGATCTCAAAAGAATGGGATGGCAGCTTCTCTGCTTTGAATAATTTTCTAAGTAAAAAGAGAAAGAGCACTTAAAATACAAAACACTATAGACAACTTTATGAATGATATCGGAGATGTTAAAGTGTCTCACTCTTTTCCATCAGTGTTTGTCAAAAATTGGCAATCTCTAAACTTTACATTAGTGAGAGAGGGGGAGCTGTTTAAAGTTCCCTGGGAATCTTTAAACTGTAATCCTTGTTTAAAGAGTTTTTATCCAGATAGATTTAATTAGTTTTAGATTTTGTGCCTCTGGGTTTAGTAGTAAAATTCAGCTCCCAATCTACATCCTGCTTTTAGACCAAACTAATGATTAGGTCATGTGAACAGACCCAAAACTACAGTGGCATGAAAGGGACATTCCTGCGGTGAGAGGGGCTGCCCGGGTCAACCTCTGTGGGACTGGGAACACTGACTGACTGACAGGATTGTTTAAATAAATCACTGGACATGAATGGATGTCAGAAAAGTGTATATTTATAAAAGGAGAGAGTAGAAGCTTGTCCATAGTTGTACAAATAAACAAAACATCTTGTCTAATGTCTATCTTGTTCTTGTTTATGACATCGAGATTAAGGCTAGGTCCTTGTTTATACTGAACTTGTATAGTATATTTTACCTTTTAAATAAAACTGAATCATTACATCGAGGAGTGCAGTACCTGGGCAGGAGGCGGTAGTCTCCAGCATAGTCTTCATGCATAAACTGGACTACATTCAGGTCAGAGTTATAAAACATACAGGCCTGGTAAAAGATCAGAAACAATAGAAAGTGGATCTAAGAGAATCTGAAACATTGTGAGAAAGAAGAGATCAAATAATTGGCATATCTGTTTTGTACAAGAAGGTATCTTAACAGATCGTAATTGATATTATTATGACTTAACTCACCAGTTAGACGTGTAGTGTATGTTTAGTGTATGTGTATATTTACAAAGTATTCATACCCTTATCTGTGACCTGTCTGTGTTTCAGATATGCGGTCAACATGTTTAAATTCAGTTCCACTGTCTGAGCCCGTCCAATCTATGACCTGAAGGTCGAATGCACCTCTTAAGGGTTTCTGTGGGCCTTTAGACTTCCTGGTGAACTGGCCCTAATTACCAGGTGTTTTACCAGGTTACCAGGTTACCAAGGTGTTATTTTTACTGCAGGTTTAATGGTCCTATCATCACAACCTCTGTAACAAACATTCTGGTGAGACAAGCTGACAATAATATTCAGCCTGAAGTTTTTTAACAAGTGGGAATGAATGCATTGTTATACTCATGAGTATATATCCTCAACATGCAGAAAACTGTATTTTACTGTAATACCACTATAAAAAAAAAACTAAAATAAAACCATTATAGCCTCCATAAAAAAGTACTTTCTGGGGCTTTCCCATTGTGACTTCAACTGTAAGCACTACACTACGCAACACATAGAACAGAAAGGTTTATGCATAGTGTAGCAGCACTCGAGTAAATTAATAAACTACCACACCACAGCAGCTCAGCCTCACCTGTCTGACCAGCAGACACTCAGCCTGTCCCTCAGCCCCCTCTGGGACCGTCGATTGGAGAGTCCGCCTCTCCTGAGGCACAGTAGACACCTGTGAAGACAGACAATTCATCACATAAATCTTTTTGCAGGCTATTTGTATTATTACAACTGTCTTCAGAAATGTCTTCTAGACATATCTGTTAAAAAGACCAAAACACAAATCTAACCTTGAAGTCATTGTCAGGAAAAAGGAGCAGGTCTCTGAGAGGATCCTCCTTCAGCTCGTCCCCTAGCTCTGAGATGACCGCCTCATAGTCCAGAGGGTCAATCAGCTTCGGCTTTTCCTGCTATCAACATACAGAAGCACACTTCAGTTTTTGGCAAACGTTTCACTAAAAATAAACAGGTGTTATCAAGAGTAGTCACAATGAAACTCAACTCAAATGAGACTAAAGAAGCTGTGACATTTTTTAACCACAGTAATAAAGGAAGTAGCACTACTGTTAAAATACCATGACACTTCTGACACATAACACAACTTTTCAAATTATTGAGGAACAACTGTTAAAATAGCAACATAATGACAGAATGGCTTAAAAAACAAGAACAAAACATTCACACCTTAAACAGAAACCAAAACAACAGTTAATTTAACCACCAGAGTGTGATAAAGTTACCTGAGGTTAAATCTTTATTCAAGCACAACATATTTAGGATTTGTGGCCCCATTTTGTGAGTGAAAAGTAATATATATGATTTACAGTTGGCTTAATGAGTTCTGTCACAAGAGACAAGAGCAGACACAGCAGCAGCAGCAACAGAAACAGCAAAGCTAGTGCTGTGGAAGCTGTGGTCTGGGACAGAGGAAGTCAGTCACACGTGGTCCTACTCACACACACCATTTATGTCCACAGGCTGTCAAATGCACTCAAAACATCAAGAGCTACATTTTTTTGTGATAATAACATTCTATTAAAAAAATTAAACAACAAGAAAACTGAACCTTTCATGCTTTGATGACACTGAATATTTTACTACGACTCATACGACATTACCGAACGTTTGGGGGAATTTGTCTCTTCGTCATTATCTCAAACAACCTATTTTCACTTTAAGCATTCACAAAGTGGACAAAGCAATAATCAGTAATACTACAATCGATTACAATATTGACAAAAAAATCCTATTACTGCAAAACAAAAATAAAGTTAAGTACAAACATACTATACTTAGCCGAGAGAAATCCGAGCGCACACGTTTGGTCTTTGTTTTTCTCCTGAAAGTAATTTTGCTTCTGAAGCTCATTGCCTCAAATTAAAAGAATCATTTAAAACATAAGATAAAATAAGGTCAGCTATCATGCCAATATTGTTCTCATGTGCTCTAGAGGCAGAATGAGAATGAACCGGTTCAAAGAGGTGGGTGATTACATGTGGATGTAGAGGAAGTAGATGTCTGACGTCCAACATACATTTTACCACAACAAGCTAACAGTGAGAAAATCTCCACAATCAGTCAACCAGAGAATATTGTTACACATCACACCAAAGTGACTTCACATATGACTGAATGTGATTGGGACATTTGAATGCACAAAATATTTATTAAGCAGAATTATCCAAGTGTGACGTGCATACAGACACCTACATTCACTTCCTCCATCAAACCTCATAGCAGAACAGAATTTATAATATAGAGGAAGTTTTGATGTGAAGCGTAGCCAGTGTCATCAAAATGGCAAATCTGCAGAAAACATTTGCTTAAACGTTAAAAAATAAAGCAGTACAAATGACTAGTCCTGCACTTGGGTAGAAAGTTGAAGACTCCTCAGAGAAGAGGATTGGTTTGACCTGTTTTGAACTGCAGAGCTCACACCCAGTGAGTTTACATATGAACACTGCAGTATTCTGTGGTGGCTCAGCCCTGCTCCTCATCTTCCCTGTTGCACAGCACCTGCCTCTGTTGGCTCATGTCTCTAACCCCTCTCAGTGGCTCTCTCATCTATTCAAACACCCCACTCTTCATTGCATCATTCACCTTTGATTTCCTCTCTGCATTTACTGCCCCCTTTTGAACCAATTTTATGATGTTGCTGATGTTGGTAAACTAAACACTACACTGGCCATAAGTGAATCAGTGAGTGCAATTGTGAAGAAAACTGCTCCATATCGATGTGAAGACCTGGAAACATAAAGGGAGGAGCAGAGGGGGGCATGAAGGTTGCTGGGGGAGGTCCAGGAAGAGACAGTGGGCTATAGAAAGCACAGATATAAGACATCTGCTGTACATCAATACAGCAACACAGGGACTGGTAAAGACTGGTAAAAGTAATGTGATTTGAACTTCAGAGAGGAGGCTGCTTTGATGAAAAAGGGCAATCTAATCAAATGTGTGGAAATACTTGAAAAGAGCAGGCAGTAAAAGCAATACTGCATTAAGTGAGTAAAAGGATAAAACACAAAAAAGAAACATTAAGGTTATGAGTAGATTCTTTACATTACTATTTTTTGCTTATTATTGCTTATACCCCACAAAAATGGTAACAGTGACTACACTTTTGCTGAGTTTGATAAAGATAACTAGTTACCACAGAAATGTAAAACTACACTTTGGTCAATTTTATGATAAGCACTGAAGAAACAGGCCACATTTAATTCATTCAAACTCATTAATTTAATCAAGTCAACATGGTGGGTCTTCTTACTCATGCTTTAGTTTGAATGGCTATGCTTTTACATCACTAGGGTATGAAGGCAGAAGAGGCTAATTTTCCCACAGAAACTGGATTCCTCATGACTGACCCCACTTTACTCTCCCCCCTCCATTTCCGCCACAATGAGGAAACCAACCAGACCCCAGTCATTGATCAACATATATCAACCTCTGCAGCAGAAAGTTAGACAATACAAGACACAATCCCACACTAGACTCCATTTGTTTAAAAAGTGCACACCATGCATATAGTAAGAGTGGTGCAGGGAGTTGCGCAGGTTACCATGACGATGATTGTCAGCGGTGAGGTGGTAGTCGCGCTGTACGCCTCTAGAGTAGGTGTGGCCGCGTCCAATGACATCTGGTCGTGTCGCACGCACATGTGTCCACAGTCTGGCCCTCCCACTGAGCGCAACAGCAGCACGGCACTGGCAGAACAACCCATACTCCACAGCTTTTAACCAGCTACACCGGGTCTGAAGGGTGGTCTACTGTAGCTAACATAAGCTCGAGTCATTTGGTTGAGTCTAGCCCTTGGTTTCCATCTTGTGCTTCAATGCTGCACTGCTACAATCAGTGGCAGAGCTCTACCAGCCAGCAGCCTGTCCCTCTCTCTTTCCTCTCACACACAGTGACTGCAGATGTGAGCGGTTCAGCCCAGCTCACCAACAAATCACAGTCTGCAGTGGCTGTCAGCTGACCAGAACCAGCTGCAGCACACACTCACAGACTACAGGAGTTTTGCTGATTTTCATTTTGCACCATTTCTCCATCCATTTTCACTCAATCACTTGCACATGCACTTAAGTGTATGCAATAATATAGGATTTAAGAACAAAATACGTTTTGCACTAAAAAGCATTTACAAAAAGGACATTACTAATTCAATAAGGAAATCAGAAGAGAGTATAAACCACGGGTATAAAGGCAGCGGCAGCTCACAACAGCACCTCAAATCCAATGAGTTTCACATCTATCACTGAACAAAGTACTACAAGCAGCAATCAAACTGCAATCATGAAAGTGTGAAAGAAAAGAACCAGTCGACATTCAACAACACTGGTACATTTGACAGCACAAACAAGGACGATGATATTTAGTCTGAACAATTTAAATGTAAGTAACTTGTGGCACAGAACCCAACATTTTTGGAGCTAAACAGCTGCATTAAGTGAAAAAATAGGATCATGTTCCAGATTGGAAGTTGCCAGAGCAGTGTGTCTCTCCTGGGAATATTATGCGAGTCTATTGAATGGAAAATGGGGAGTGGGTAGGTGTACAGATGTATGCAGTGTTACGGGGTAGAACTTCTATGTGAAATTCCCCTGACTTCGGTTCAATGCTCGGCGAGGCAAAAGGACGCTGACTACAACGACATGTTCCATTACATCACTGCTGATCTGCGGCTTGGGACTATTCATCACTTTTACCACTGCACTTTCATCATCTCTTCTGCCATTGTTCATGTTCAAATCCAATGCTAATTAAAATGAGCTGTATTATAATATTATTGCAGGGTATGAGTGTACATAAAACAACACATTAGAAAGACAAGGCTTTATAAAGACTGAGGAAAAATGCTGAAGACAATGTTTACTGGTAAGCCAAGTGATAACAAAAGGTTCACTTGTATTTTTTTTTTTTTATTTAGGTTTTTACTTAATAATAATGTGTAACTGTCTTTATATGATCAGCTCAAACTTGGGTCTGACCTATGTGAAAAAAAAGTTTGAAAGAGTTTGAATCAGCATTATTTGATGTCCGATTTAGTCACACAAAACGCAGGCCAGCCAACTAAAAACACTGTGCTGCCTTTAGAACGGACGTAACCATAGTGATGATGCCAGGTCATTATTAAGATCATTAGTGTCCATGTCAGTGTCCCCCACAGTCCCACCCACCACCTCTGCAAGTGCTCGTCATTATAATACTTTACACAGCTAAATATAAACAGTGTGCATTACGGGCCCATAATGAAAGCATCTGTACATAAGATGACCACAATTCTTCTCCCACACAGTTTCCAAACATGAACATGCGCTATACAAAAGGGCAATAAGTACGTGAATACAAAGTACAAGAAGTAAGCACAGCCTACCACTGACTTGAACTAAAGAGCCCTCAGTGAGAGGCAGTGGCATTTGATAACAACATGTCTGATCATTTGAGTCTAAAACACACACAAGAGGACGACAGAGATGAGCTTTGTTGAAATTCCAGAACCACCACAATAGTCCGGTCATACAAATATGCCCACACAAACATGCCCAGCAGATGCCAGTCGTCCCCATCTTATACAGCTTATATCCCTCTCATTCACTCTGGGTCCAAACAAGATACCATCACTACAAAGGCGATTGGTTTATTTTCACCCTAACTATTTATGCGCTGAAATCAAAGACAAAAATGTGCAGGAACATTTCAAATAGCAATGCAAGCAAACATAGCCAAGGTCTATGCAGTGACCCTTCTGTTCAAATCTAATGCCATCAGCAAATGTGATATACTTGAGCTGTAGTAGATGCTTTTTTCAATTCCTGGTTGACTCCTTTGAGAACATATTGGACACAAAAGCCATGCGCATTAATCATTTAATTATCAAACTATAATTTATTAACATTTTCTAAAGTTCTGACTGTTCTGTAAATGCTTTAAGCAATAAAATGCTTCATTTGAGGGTAAAAGAGGGAACGTGTTCTCTTTTTTCCTAAATTATTGGACCTATTCAAACTTTTTGTCTGGATCCCTCAAACAAAGGATTTGCTAACATCATTGCAGACTTTATAACACACCACCTCTTTTTGTTCGATTACCTTTGGGTTGACAACCTCATTATTAACCAAGATAAAACTACAGTATCGCTTAATGTATATGGCTCTCATGTGTTCATACCGTATGTTTTCTTCTCATTGAAACCCTGGTTAGGTTGTCTGCCTGAATCTAGTGGGAATGACATCACTGGGGTGTACAGGGCAACGCACCGCCATCATTTGTAGAGCTAATGTCTTCCAGCTGTACAGCCTCCGTCCATGTAACTCTTGTATTTGAGGTAAACTTTCACAGTGAACATTGCTGTCGGCGACAGAGTGGCGGTAGTTGGTTATAAATGATTCTGCAGAAGATTGGATCGAGAGGACAATGTTGCACAAACCATTGAAGAGAAAAACATACAAGACGTTTTACTGGCTATGGACACCTCAGCCAACTAGGCCAAGGAGGAAACCACAGTCCATTTAACCTGTTACAGTGCCTTGTAAGCAGTTTGCTCTTCTGTAGTTAGGTTCCCTGTAGTGCTGCAGGCTGACTCATGACAGAGGTGTTTGATGTGGTACACTCTACCACTAAACTTACTTGGGAAAACACAAGGTTGTTCCTATGGTGACCACGACAGGAAGGATGCTGTCACTCATTGGCTGTAGGTTCCCAGAGAGCAACAGTCTGACCTTAAGAGACTAGCTGTGCTAAAAAGGTCAATGTGTTTATAGTAAACACTTAATCCTTATATATATCTATATATCTCTTCATATAGCATGCACATATTCCTCACTTATTCTTCCTTGAAACAGGCACAATTGACATACTGACCCCTGGTAACTTGATTATTTTGTTTCCAACATTAGTGGCATTTATAAATAAGTTGTGTAAGGTTGTTTGTTGTTTATTATCAGTTATTTTTATTCTTTAAAGATCCAGAACTAAAAAAGCACCCTTAAATATTTGCAATAACATTTTGGGTGTAACCAATGCATACAGTAAAACCTCAACCTGCAAAAGCAGCAGCACTGCAGCACATAGTATGGTGCACAAACAGGAAGACAAAGATTACTATTTTACTTTTTAACATGAAGTAACCCGTGAGCTATAAAAGTCACATCAGGCAAGATTTAAGACCTTTTTCAAACCCTCCTGGTGCTTCAAATGGGTTTATAAAATGCTGACCCTAAAATACTGAATCCAGATGCAAAAGCCGGCAAATAAGATAAAAGATTATTGCAGACATGCCATAGTTAGTTGGTCAGCTCAACTTAATACGAACAATGTGAGCTGGGAATGTTGAGTTTTTGTTGAACAAGCACTGCATGGAACAAGGGGCCAAAGACATACAGTGCCAATGCCATCTAGTGCCAAAGAATCAACATAGCAAGTTCAGAATGTCACCCACTTCTGTAACCTGCAGGGTGCGCTCTATACCACACTGCATTCTTGACGGTCCTGGTTTCTGGTTTATTTAGACAAGGAAGTTATTAAAATGTCTTTAACTAAGACCCCAGGTCCTGGGGCAGCAGAGGTGGGGGAGGGACCTCAGACAGGGGGAGATGAGAGGAGAGCTAGGGAAGTGAAGAGCAGCTGCCAGGAACAGGGGGAAAATTTCCACTCCCCTTGAACTCACCTCGTATTAAAATGCACATAGACCCACCGCCACAACAATGAATGAATAACACTAGGTCCCATCTTCAAAACTATGTAAATGGTAATAAATGTTACAAGAGATAAAAATGAAATAACGCCATATCATCTACAAAATCATATTAAGACAATATTGCACGGTATCAGGTCATAAATAATAGAGGTACCTAGAAATGTTCTTTTTTGATGTCTGGGGGGGGGGGGGGGAGTCTTAATTAGTCGTATCTTAAAATTAAGACGAAAAAAACTAATTAACCATGTTTTAAAAATATAGCTCAACAAGTGGTTAACTAGGGCCTGAAAAATAATATTTCGGCCCCAGAGCATTTTCTTGCCACTGCAAACACACAGCCTCTCACAGCTCAGCCCATGCCTCATTAATTCAGTTTCCCACGTGGCATGTCTCCACCTCCATGGCCCATAGCCTTCTTCAGCTCCTTTCTTGTGCACCAGCTGCCATTCATACGGATCTCTTTAGTTGCCTTTAATTTGCACTATAAAATCTGTCATGATATGGTCTTTTTGCTGTCTCAGAGCTATAATGGCTGCCTCTATCTTACAAGCTTTTCCAATATTAATGTGTTTACTGTGGCTTATCATTATTCAAATAGACAGTCATTCTTCATCGGGCACCAGACCAGACAATACTTTGTGGTTCTTTTATTCAGGATTGGGGAAATACAAACTATGTCTCAGTCCACAAATATGAGAAAATGCTAAGGTTAACATATGCAAACATAAGAGGTTAGCTCTGTGGTTATCCCTGAATTAAGATTCCAGTTCAGCCCATCATCACAATAAATGTACTAACAGCATTTACATTAGGCTAATACTTCCTGGACTGACCCCATCTTAGAAATTAGGTCTTGAATCGGCCATCAGCAACCTCAGTATGTCATAATCTTTATTTGACCTTTGGGATGGTATTTTTATTTGTCATTTTTTGCCTTTCTTCTTTTTTTCTCAACTAGGGCTGCACAATATTGGAAAAGACTGCTGTATGTGAAATACTGTGATCTCGCCATTATGGATTTATTTTTATTTTTTTTACAAGTCAGACTAGCAAAAATAAATAAATAAATAAATAAAAATAATATAGAAAAAAACAAGATTAAGTTAAGGCTAATTTAGGTAAGGACTTACAGGAACATAATTAATATAATCTTCATATTTAGTTTGTTGCTATATCAGTACATCTGCGGTGTATTCTTCAGCCTTATTTCCAAGTAGACAATCATGAATCTCTTTCAACCGTTCCTTAATTTTGATGAAAACCAATAACAGGTCTGTCTAAGCATTTTATCCCTGTGCTGCTTCTTAATAAATCCTATCTTCAACTTTTATAGCTGAAAAATGTGTCCTTACTTTGAACCTTCCTTATTCACCCATACCAAGTCTAAGCTAATATTGACTTTTATGCGCTCATGCCAGAAGCACATACCAGTATTTTTGAACATGTATTATTATCATGTAAAGCAAATCATAACACAGACAACAGCACTACAGAAAAACAGTATTTGAATAGCTACATTGTAATAAATCATGCAGTAACACGCCTACATATGACACCAACACAAAGCCTACATGTGACCTCAGGGTGACCTCATGAATCTGGCAGACGCCCACTCAGCAGCTCCTTCTCCCCACGGTCCCCATGGCGCAGGACGCAGCTGTTTTAAGGACTTTTCCTCATGTGTTTTCATATGCATAATCCTCTATCCAAATTACCCAAGCCCCCTTTATGATTGTGCCTGTCTCACTCATTGACCCCCTTTCTTCCATTTCTTTTACAGATCTCTTTTACAGTGCTTTGGCTGATGTTGAAGGGGCAGTAAATTGACCAAAGAACAAGTCAGTTATAATAGTACAGTGAGGAGTTGGCCAAATGGATTTCAAATGCAAGGGATTTCAGAACCACTCAATGAGATCCTCACCAAAACATTCATGGACAATGTAGAATCCCTGATTTATGTTCTAATAATCTAACATCTGTCAATCAGAAACCATGTTTGGTAGACCTGCACACATTGCAAATGCAGATCCATAATTTGTGCTTGTTGTTATGGTTTATGGGGGATTATAAGACTGGACTTTACAATAGTCCAATTTCTATTCAAGCAAAATTCTTGAGACCTGAAAAACATAAATTATAGCTACATACTTAAACATATAACAGGACAATGTCTTCATATATCATGACATCAATAACACCACTTCCACTGAAGTGCAAGTCAGAGCATGGAATAGGTGAAGATCATAGAAAGAAATCAGATCTCTCCATCTTCTGTTTAAATCAGATTTCATTTCTTCATTCATATAACCTACATTATTATGACTTTTACCTGTGCTTTAGCCTGCACCTAGCAGCACTTGATCAAACTTTAATAATGGCTGCATGTTCTCAGCGACAAACCTAAAAGACTGACATGTTAAAAGGGGGTTTAGTGGGTCAGTGGGATTGATCAAAGCCAACAGGAAACCATTAGACGGGCAGAGCAGAGGTAGACAAAAGGCCAAAACGTGCTTATGTTAAGATGCTGTGATGGCCCAGTGTACAATTGTTGACACATTTTCTCTACATCAAGCCACTTTGTTTCCCCAGTTGTGTAGCTCCCTGTAGCACAGTCTGATTACAGCCTGCAAAGACATAATGAGGGAAAGTCCACATCATTTATAAGTGTCACACATTAGTGTGCAGTTTGAGCTGGAGAGGGCATAGGGGCAAGGTCCATAATGGCACTAGCATATTCAGGCCTCCTACTCTGGAATTCACAGAGGCAGAGACACAACACAGCAATTCACTCAGCAAAGAGTTAGAGAACTATTCTTAGACCACTATGTGAAGTAGAGTGGACCTCCTGCTCCTTATCCGTCCCAAGGGTAAATGAAAAAAATGTGTGGTGTCAGGCTAGAGAGGGGAGATGGACAGAGCTTTAAGAGAATCAGAGCAAATGGATAAAAGTGAAGCTCCAGTGAGGCAGAGCCAGTCAGCTAAGGCTGAAAGCAGCAGTTCACTGACTGTGAAGCTTTTGCAAAGAGCCTATTGTAAACCTAGGCTGGCACAATGCACCGTGCCCCAGGGACCTCTCTCTCCTCCTCTCATGTGACCTCTCTCAAACATGGACATACAGGCACAGATTTTCTCTACACAGAGATGGCCCACACAGACCAAACCTGCTTTTTGTCCTCACACTGATTCAACAACCTATAGTGTGACACTTCATGTCAAAAGTAACAAATTAATTTAGCACACCCTGCGCAAATGCATGTCTACCATGATTACAGAACGCTTTCTAATTACAGTGGACTGATTCAGTCAGTGACAATGGCTCTAGTAAGGGCCAACATTTGTTTGCATTTAATTCTTTGTACTGTGAATGTGTCACTGAAAAGACAGACCGCAAAGTCTTTGCAGTGCCCTGGTACTATCTGTGGTTTAGTCAAAACAAATGACTATTCATCTACAGCAGCCTCTTCAATCTCATTTGGAGTAGTCTAAACAACCCATCAGCCGTTTAAGCATCTGCAAACATCAACTTATCTTAATATAACAAATGACATTTAACCTACATTAGGGACATTTGTGATGACATCAAATTGAATACTTGACTTCTAGGCTACACTGTATGGCATACAGCTTTAAAAGAAGGTCACAATATACATATGTTTTTAACCAAATGTCTCTCCGGATCCATCTCTAAAACATGGGCAAGAGATTGTGACCTTTTAAATAGAAAGGTAGTAATAACTTAATCAATACAATACAGTTAACAGTGTTTTAGTATGGTAATTAGAGCTGTTTTATTTGATTTCTGTCTTCATTGTTTAAGTACCAAGCACAGTATGGCCTACTTCTGAGCATGTTCATGTTTACCTCTTTTCCATTTGCAGAGACAGACAGACCCTAGTACAGTCTGTACTCTGTTTACAATTGGAAGTTGCCCATCAAGCAGAATTACACAAAGTCTAAACAATAAAACAACTGAAAATGTGGCAGAATCAGGTAACATATATCACTGTAACGAAAACTCACAGAAAGGAAAAAAGCCTTTTTGAACGATAAACAAAGATCTGAGATATACCAAAGGGGAGAGGAGGACTTCCTGTAAAAATTCCATCCTAATTGACCTTTTGCTGTTGTCGAGGCAACGGAGCCATGACTGTGGAGTAATTACAGAAGACTAATCAAGTTACTGTCTGCTACCACGACATTCACATCTTGACCATATTTAATTTGTTACATCCAAATATTTGGGTTTTCATCAAATAAATATGTGTATTTCTGACACACAAGATGGAATTTAAGATATTAATATATTCATTAGTTGGGTCAAACGGTACAGTTAGTTGACTCCAGGCAGTAGAGATGGTGTTTCATGAGGACAGCAGTGAGTGGCAGTGACAGCACCCTACAGCATGTATCACACACGGAAATTTCCTCAACATGCCCCCCCACTAATAAATGACGGTGCATGGCTTACTGGCACACATTCGGCTCCAGACATGCAGACATGCCTGGCAGTCATTTTTCACAGTCTGCACAGTTTGAAGATTAGGAGTAGCTTTGTGGACTAGGAGTGGGGGGGTTTGTACAATTTGAAATTTTGTCATAAATAAGGTGCAAATTGCAACAAACGAAGGAAACACTTAAATTTGATTGCTCCATTGTGCACGCCTGATTTGAAAGTTGTGCTGCACACATCCTTTTGTCTTCTGTGATGAGTAATTAAAGGAAGCATGAAATATGTGCAAGGCCTATGATAACGACATTGTTTTGGGAAAGTACCATGCCCATCACAGTCATTGCATAAGTTAAGAAAAGAAACAGAAACGGAAACAGATACAGATACAGTAGACAGAAGACATATTATGAGTATAAGTCTGAGCTTAATCTAAAAACAACTCAACTTAATACTTTAAAACTTGTGATATGGTTATACAAAATGCAGCGTTGACTACTTCGACTTCTAATAAAGATAGTTGGTTTCAGGATAATACAGCTACATCAATTTATGACAAAACGACTACTGATCCTGCCTTTGAGAAGCTTTATGGACAAATATGTTGTATATTATATACAATCTCAAAGCTCCAAGTTCAAATGTGCTCTGTGTATTTGGTCCCAACTGGTGTGCTTTGAGTTACTGCTATCAGAGACATGGCATTGTGTGCTGCTTAACCCAGCAGGGTGTCAAATCATTTCCAGTAATTGCTTTTAATGAAAACATTGATCATATAATAAAATAAAAACATATTCCATTTATTTGCACCGATGATACAGGCAGAAATATTTATGAATAGATGTTCAATCAATTTAAAACTCAAGAGTGACAGTTTCAACTCAATCAATGTAGCATTTTGCTCTGTGTCCCACTGACACACTAACACAGTGCAGTGTGGAGGGTGTGAGGCTCCAGTGGAGTGACCTTTCACTTTGCCTGTCCACAGAATACAGTATGCAAGCATACACAACAGGACGCAAATGAGCTGCCCTCTGGCAAATTAATCAAAAGGACATAATAAAATACAATAGTCTATGTTTACTGGTGAATATCTGTATCTGTACTTGATAAGGTGATGTGTATATCGGTTTCTCTGTCATCTCCACATTAGATCTGAATCACACACGTTAGTAAAATATAGTTGAACATGAAAAGCAAAGCTTGTACTATCATACTCTGGTGTTGCCTCCATTTTAACTGTGTTTTGATCACCATTGGGCAGATGTGTCATGGCACACTACACATTTTCTAAATTTTATTCAAAAACCAACCCATAAAAAATGTCAGTTCATTTAGTATCCAGCATATGTCTGCTCTGCAAAACGCTCGAGGAGATTGTAGTAATCACTGTGCATATCAAGCATCGTCCATTTAAACATATCGAGCTGCAGCCAGTGCAGTGCATCAATGGACAGAGGCAGAGCGTGGCTGCACCAGCGCTCATCCATCCACCGCTATGAAAGATGCAACATGAATGTCAATGTCAGCTCCGTTTACTACAGTTCCTCTGTAGTAATGTATTACTATGTATTAGGCTCCATATACATCCAAATCACATTCACACGGGATTCCCTCGGACCCAGAGGGCCTACAGGTGTATTTCACTGCCTCCATGTTTCAGTGTAGAGCGGGTGTACTCACCGTCACTGCGGAGAGTCGCACCGCGTTGCACGCTGTCTGCCTCATCTCCGCGGCGCTCCCCGGCTTCAGCAGGTTCTTGGTGAATCTCCGGGTGGATTCAGCTGCCATATCGTCATCTGAGCGGTCACTGAGGCTGATTCAGACAGGTAATCACTGCAGCGGTCTGACCTGGTCCTCTCCCCGAACATATGAGCCCACCTAGCTGTGTTTACACACACGTACTACACGCGCACGCCTCTTTCACGCACACAGACAGAAGGTTGCAGAGGATGCCCCGGCGCCACGGACTCACACAAATCATCGCACAGCTTCCGTCTAAAACGCTCACAATAAAAGAAGAAATTAAAATGAAAGAGAAAGTGTACACGGACAAAAGCAGCTGCTTTTATTTTGAAAGGTTCTGATTAAGCCCACCCTGTGTGACTGTGTCAATTGATAACTACGTTTGTCATATTGAGGGTGGGTGGGTAAATGGTTTTCTTTTCGAAAAATGATGTAAGAAGAGATCATTTGTTTGATACTAACTGAGACAGTGTATTCCTTCAGTAGGAGATGAAATGTCATCAGTTAATCATGAGTCCATGATCAGTCCAGTCACGGCTCAGACACATTTACAGTAGGTCAGTCAGTGACCAGTGTGGGGGTTACACCTGCAGTGACACCTAGTGATACACAGCAGTACATAACATCTTTCCTCCAATTGAAATATTATTTTTGCTTTAGCTATTTAATTATTTAATTAAAATGTGAGCTAATTGTAGGCTCTATTATGTACGTTTGATAAAACAGGCGAATTATATCCTGGATTAAAATGACCATTATTATCTTATTATTTCAGTGAATAATAATCATTATACCTTTGTTTGTCTGTCAATGAATAAACGTAGCTCTAATCTAACAAACAGGCCTGGCTGTAATGCCTTCGGGTTTGCCATAAAATCTTTGATATGTTTATGTTTAGTAATCTAGCGCCATCTGCTGCACATAATCAACATCACACGTTTCTTTGAGGTTCAAGTTTATCAGGGAAATGAACTGGCTGCAACGTGTGAGCAATTATACTGCAACTGTAAGTGTAAAATCATTGTTAAAGAAAGCGCAACAATCTATTAGGCACGTGTTAAATCATCTAAATATTAAAATGTTGGACTGGAAGTGAAGACCAACTAATGGTGGCATTTTGCTAACGCTACATTTCTTAAAACCAAGTCTTACACACCTTTAGCTCAGTAGAATATGTCCACATTACGGGCATCATACAAAGTTGAATTAAAAAACTCTGCAATGTTCCAGTCACTGAAAAAAGCCCCAGCTGCCATGACACTCATTTTACCACAGATTATTCAAATGAGGCTCATTTCCAATAACAGGTTGGGTAAGAGAGGTAAAAGTCATGGAGATTTTGGCTGTCATACTCGTGTTATTTGAAAGTTTGATCTCACTCCAAAGGTTCATATCAGGGGGATATTTGTACTTGTGAAGGAGAAACACATGATCCTGTTTCTCTGACCAGT
This sequence comes from Periophthalmus magnuspinnatus, assembly GCF_009829125.3. Taxonomy (NCBI): domain Eukaryota; kingdom Metazoa; phylum Chordata; class Actinopteri; order Gobiiformes; family Gobiidae; genus Periophthalmus; species Periophthalmus magnuspinnatus. The sequence goes on from NC_047138.1 coordinate 9,716,980, forward strand.
GTCTAATTCTCATTTCCGCCTTCAAAGTCTTCTCAAAGGAGAGAGGGTCCATCTGCAGAGTCCCACAGTGACTGTTGGACTGCACTTTAGAGAGTTCAGAGGTAGGTGTTTTACTGAAAGATTGCAACACTTTGTGAAATTTGAGCTCTTTCCAGAGAGGCAGTGCTGATAGCAGATATATGACCACAGAGAGGTTTTTAGTGCAAGGAGGGAAACAGTGATATTAAAAATTAGGTGGAGAACAAAAAGTGAACGAAATCTTGATGTATTTTATTGTCAGTGGCGGATATGAGTTCAAGTGTCTCCAGTGGTGGAAAACAAATCAACATTTTGAGTACATCTGCATGTGTTTCCCAACAGTCATGAAGCTAGTGCAGTATTATAACTATATATATGTATATATAATTTAGTCATGCTCTTATGCCAGTTATTTTGTTTATTTAGTATATTTTACAGGGACCATGTACAGGAGCATTAATCAAAGAACGACTGAAGATGCTTTGTACCAGACTGTAGCTCTCGGAGTTAATTTCTCTCTGCATGACTGTTGGATGAGCCAAGGCAAGGGCAGATCTAGTGTCTTAAATTAAAATTCTATGCAAAAAATTAATTATGGTCTACAAACATAAACAATAAACAGCTAGCAACTGGTATTTAATCTTTTAGGGATAAGGATTAAGATGTCTGGAATAGTTGATTTAACAGTCAATTTGTAATAATTTTAGATGAAATAATGAGTGAGTCCTATGTTTAATCATGTAATATTTTGCATGATAATATAATAGACATTACAAATGAAAAGCCAATCAAATAATTTAATATTTTTCTAACTTAATTTGAATCTGCAGTCAACTGTAGCAGGACTCAAGTTTGTTCATTAAAATATTGATTATTAATTATATTTTCAATCTTTTCAGTATGTTTGCTGCATTTTTTCACTCTGCTCTGAGTGGCTCTCTGTGCATTGTATCATGTGATTGTGTGCCCCTGTGTGTGTATTAGAGAACAGTGTCTACTGCCTGAGGTGAAATGAGGCAGATAAAAGGCGGTGATGAGGTCTAGATCTTCAGCATCCTGACAGCTGTAGATTAAATTAAAGAACTTCTGACAAATCAAACACATTTCTCTCTCTTTCTCCCGCTCTTCCTCTTCGTCTCTCCCACTTCACCCTAGAGCCCTCAGTGGGGCAAAGCGGGCACGGAATTTGAAACAAAATAGATTTGCTCTTTCAGGGCATGGACAAGCTTTGAAACTGCACCAGCTGCTGGGCTTGTCTTGCATTCGTTTGTTTTGGACTATTTTTTTTTTCTAAATAAGTTAACAAACTTCGGCCATATTGTGACAGAGCACCAGTACTTCAAACTAACTGAAGATGAAACAGACACATTTTCCAGGTTCTGAGGCAGACTAGCAGCCCATCCAACATACTCCACCCAGAATTCCAATAATAGGTGTCAAATAGGAATTCTGTTATCTTTCATTAAAGTAAAAATAAAGAGTGTTTGTCTTAGTCATATCCAACCAACCGAGAAAAAGAATTCATCATAGTATTTGACAAAGAGTTTTATTTCAGACTTACATATGTTTTGTGTGTTTGTCTCATTGAGAGGACTGAAATCTGAGTCACTTTTACTTAGTGGAGAGCAAAAATTAGCCCATAAAATAAAGCAATTATCAAAACTAGATACTTATTTTTGCAAGTGTCACAGGAGAGAAATGGACCCTTCCTGAGCTTTAGAATGACCACATAGACGAGTATACGCCCATGGAGCACTATGGAACCTACCTGGACCACTGATGAAATACACAGCCATAAAGCCACATGGGAATATAAAAGAAAATACCACCATTTAATGTTTAAATCACACTGTATTGACTCAAGAAAGTGTTTTTAATTATCATTGTGGCATCACTAATCACTTCATGACTTGGTTTAAAGATACAATTAAGATTTAAGATAAGGCAAAGAAGCATTGTTTTAGAATAGAATAGAATATAAAGCAGCGTTTGTAATCCCTCAGTCGTCCAGGTATAATCTATATTAAAGGAAAAATTCAGAACTGAAGGAGCAGCTTCGGTGACCAACTTTTTGTGCAGTTGACAGTTGATTTGATTTTTTTCTTTTACTATATAAAGCAGTGACATTGCACAGATTTAGATAATCAAAAGGAGTGAGACTAGCAACTGAACATATGCATCATTTTTATTGTAAGGACCCCAAACAAAATCATCCTAGTTTGAAATAGTTTAACTCTACTATATTTACAATGTTTTTGATTGCAAGTTTCCATTCAGCCAATAGAGGGCAGTATTAGACAGCATTGGAGTACCTCTGTGTGTTATGGATTTAAAGCTTGTTGGTTTCAACAGCTGGCCAAACAGACTGAGAAGGGGTTCACTGGGCTTAAGCATGTGCTAGAATATAAAGGGTAGAAAAGTCTTGGTGCGTAGAGGCCGTCTTTTTTTGTCTGACTCCTAGGCCCTGCTGCTCAAACCAACAGAATTAATAGGCTGCCTTGCCAAGAAAAACACTCTAATCAGTGGGTTTCCTCTCATTAAAAGTTAATTAGTTTGACACGAGTTTCCTGCAGAAGAAAGTATTGGCCACTTAGAACTCATTAGAGGCAAAGGAAAACATCACACCGAGGAAAGGCTAGAGGAGAGAAGAGAGGAATGGGCCCTGCAAACAGATGCATTTAAATACACACAGATCATGGTTAGTTTTAGCTTTGTGAAGTGCACAATGTAAAGTGACATGCTTTTAAATACTAAGCACAAATCTTGTTGGCAAAAACACCAGTCAAAATGAACTTCATACATTCTTATATGGACGTACATGATCAAAAATGAACATGTTGCTGCTGCTAGAATGGGAAAGAAAGTATTTTATAGAATCTTACAGTCTGTACCTAAGTTAAAGCTGTGGCATTTGTGTGAAAGAAAACAAAAAATCACACATTAACTTAAATCATGTCTAGTTATTTTTACCTTACCTTACCTTACCTTACCTTTCTCTACAGTCACCACTGTTATTACTGATTTAGTCACAAGTCACTGAGTATTTGTGTCATTCCCAAACCCATATAAATGGTTAGACTGGCATTTCTTCTTACACACTGTGCAAAACGTAATACATATGAATTTCTGTTTCCAGGAGCATGTCAGTTGAGGCAAGAACGAAGAAGACTAGATGAATATTGATGATACAAGTGTCTACCTAACGAAAACCATGTCACATTCTTCTTAACAGGTATACTTTTTTTTTTATTTAACCTTTGAGACCTTTTTTTTAACCTTTGATTGAGAACTGCTATAAAGAGTAGAACACAGTGGACTTTATATGTAGCCGTACAGCTGAATAGTTTCCTCCTTCACCTCTCTCCCGGCTGCTCTCCAGTCCCACTCATCTGTCCAGTCTGCTCACACTTCCTCTTCTTAATGAATCATGAAGTTTGACTTTTTACTCCTTAATAAGCAGTGTTTTGCAGCGAGCGCCTGGAAAGCACAGAGTTTGTTTTCCTTTAATTAGTCGGGCAGGTTCCCCCCGAACACGCCAAGGAGAGAGAAAGATTGAGAGTGTAGGCCCAGGCATCTGACGAGGAAACGCTGAGAGGCAAAGCGGGCGCTGCCAGGTGGCCACAAGACGAATGGGCGCGGGCACAGACTGAGACGGAGGAGGAAGCACACAGGCACGGTGCTGTGGACTGAGACACAATGATAGGAAATGTCCTGGATGAAAACACAGCAGCAGCCACTGGTGAGAGATGTTTGAGAAGGAGGGAAAGACAGACACACACACACAGAGCCGAAATGGAGACCAATGAAAGACAAGAGGGGGTTCTGCAGGGTATGGGCTCAAGAGGTACAGGAAAGGAGTCAGACTGGGACAGTAAGAGCTAAGAGCAAGAAATTACCACATAAGAGAAATTATTTCAAATGTAAGTTTTCTGAATAAGTCCACTCACAACATCAGATATGTTATAAAGTTGGACATTTACTGTATGTTAAGAGGAAAACAAGAGGTACTCAATAGTAAGGCTGCAGTTTTTTAGTAGTGTTTAGTCGATTAGTTAATTATTGTATTTAAGTTTTGGGGATTTATATGGGACAGCAGCAGCAACAGTAACATATGTACTAAATTAGATCTTTTTTTTTTACCTTTTTCTGCACAAGCAGTTTTGTTTTGTTTTGTGTTTTTTTTTTTTTTTTATTCACTTCCTATAGTTGTTTCTTTGTGAGTGCAGTTTTGGTCAGATATTTAATAGTTTCGGGAGTTTTGCCACTCTCTCCTTTTATTCTACCAATCGATCTTTAGTCGACCAAGAATGTATTAAACCCTCCTCAGTGGGAAATAGATGAAACTCAGACATGCACAAGTAGAGCTAAGAATTAGTAAGTACCAAATAAAAGAAGACAACTTATTCCAAATGTAAATATATGTAAATAGTTTATAGATGTGTGGGATTAATAGTGGATCTATTTTTACAAAATGGATTTACTGGATGAGTGATTATATAAACCTGGCACAAATGTATTTCTATGTTTTATATATATTGTCCCTGATAGAGAAATAAGAAATAATCGGACAGATACAAATATACTAAATTAAAGAACGTAACTCCTGAATAAGTCTACTAACAATATCAAATAGTGTGTTGGAGACATCTAAACTACCAGTGAAGTTGGAAAAATAATTTGTCCTGTGGGGAAAACTATTAACTTAACTACATATTGGAAATCACCTTTAACCAAATGTGATAATAATTACACACAAAAGCCAGTTTTCCAGGTTAAATCAATTGGTGCTTGTTTATTTTGTACTTTAATGAGGAACTCCGCACGATATTTTGTAAATGTAAGCATTGTAAAACTTATCCAGGCAATTATATCAGGGTTATTTGTGGGTGTTTTGTAGCTGTTAAAGTATAACTTAATAAATTGTAATAGGTATTAAGTGTAGCAAGTATAGTTTAATAGTAGTTGGCTTATTTGACACCAGCTGAGTCAGTACTATATGAGCATTCCTCGTTCTATGACTCATTTGGATATGCACAAAATTATCTTTGTCTGTTTCTGGTTTAAAAAACAAACAAACAGCTGTTTGAACAATTTCATGGACCATTTTACACAATATTTTTCAAATGAACTGTTGAGTTTGTTGATAGATTCAGAACTATTAGGGTACAGTTTGTTTGCTTGTGGCGTTGTGTGGTCTTTCTGTCTGGGCCGTGCCGTGAGATCTCAGATATTAGAGCCTCATCGGAGTGAACCTTTGCAGAGTCAATATCACTGTCTTCACCTCAGAGTCTGACCTTTCCAGGCTGTCCCTTCTTTAAAAGACCCCTAACACTCGCACCTACCTCAGTGTGATCAATCTTCTCCACCATCGCCACGACAGCAAAGTACAAAGCCAATCACACTGACGGGGAACAGGGAGGGACGCCACACTCAACCTCTGATGAAATGTCACTGAGAAAGGCTATGTCAAGAGACCTTGGGCCTGTCAGGAGCCTACTACCTGTGTGCTTCTGTGTATGGGGACAGCGAGGGAGCTTCAAAATACTAGCGATAGGGACCAAACAGCTCTTACTTACATACTTATTTATGTTCCAAAAAAAACTAAGGTTTAAGAGATTAAATCCAGATACTTGGAAAGGGCTTGAAGAATGGGTCAAATACCTCATGTTTTTTTTCTTCTGTGTTTTTCATTTCTTCTTCTTTGTTCTTATGATATTGTAAACAAACAAAAAAAATCATTTAAGAGTCCTCTAATATAGTTTATCCTATCATGTGTGGTTGGATTTCATCTTAACAGTCACTGACCTCTATAGGAATTGTTAATTTACATTTCCCCACGAGAGAGCAGATGCTAACTTTTTAATGTACATATGTAACCACTGCACAAAGCAAACAGTTTCTTGCACATTTACTAGGAATTGCTTGTCTAGTGTTTTGAATCAAGCTTTATTATGTAGTGTATGTATTGTTTGACTCAATACTCATAGCTAAAAGTGACCAAATGGCATGTTGGAGTCATTCCAGTCTTTATCATACATTTGTGCCTTTTTATTGTGTTTTGTGTTTCTTTCACAGAGATGCCAGAGCCTCATGTTGTACATGTCCTGCCTTCTCCTGCCAAGCCCCACCTGGATGACTTCACCTGCGCTTCACCTTGAGTTTTGTAAATCAAAGATGATGCTTTGGGAAACATTGATGTAAGAAAGAGGTTAGTGAGGTGCTTTTCAGGCAGAGCGATAACATCTCCATGGAGAAAAGCTCACTTCAAAAATGTGCACTTCAAAAAATAATTTAGTTTAACATGTATACATTGAATATATTAACACACGGACATTTCTGATTAAAACTTTAAGTCGTACTACAGTACTACAGTGTACTATACTATTAATAAAATCCCATGCAGTGTTTACACAACTGAAATGGGTTGGTGCAAATCCTTATTTAGTGGTTGTGGAAAACGACCAATTTTGATCCTCAAACCATAAAAATGTTCATTATGTGTTCAGTGTGTATCTTGTAATAGAGATAATGATCATACTTTAATGTAGAATCATTTATAATTGAATAATAACACATTCCCTGACACTTGTAATGTGTGAGGTTAAAAACATTATGCCTGTTTATTTCCATAATAAAAGCTAGTTGAGATACATATGCAGACAGATAAATGTGGTACTTGAATATTCCACTGTTACTTACAGAAGCTATTAAAAGTGCTGAAATACAAACCCACACAGGTCACATCAGAGGCCTCCTCCTTCACTCGCTTCTCCATAAAAAATGCAGAAATAATTAAACTTCTGTACATCGCTGTGTTATCTGCTATTATGCAGTTAATGAGAAGACAAACATTGAGAGAGTAAAAGGTTATGTTTTGATTTATTTAAATTCATTATTTGCATTAAAGGGTTATAATAATAGGGCCAAGATAATAAATAAATGGGCCCGTGACATGAAGAGGCTGGAACTATATGGGATATATAGATACATAGGATATTCAGAATCAATTACTTTATGGCCTATAGGAACATCAGTATGACAAGAACTGAACTCACAAATGGATTAAAATAGTGCTGAGGATTTTGAATCAATACAGGCTTAGAGCAGCTCCACTTGAAACATCAGAAACATTTGCATTGTTTGATTTTGGGTTAGAGAACAAGAGCCATTGCCTTAAGCATGTGCTGTTTAAATATATATTTATCTGTTTGGGGCATAGTGGGGTTGTATTTGTGCACATTGATATGCTGCATTTGGGGAATGGATTGTATTAACCACAAAAGAGGTTACTGTCTGTGGCTAGCGTGTTCGGGCTAAAGGCGTGTCTGCAGTTGAACAATATCAGCGGCATAACCCTGGTTTTAACCTCACATATGAGCACTATTGATTCATTCACTTTGAAGAGGTCCTTGGAATTGTTTCGATGAGAAACTATTGTGGCAGTCTTATGGGGCATCCGAGGCACCGGTCCAAATGAGAATGTCTCAGAGCTGGAGACAGATAGACTGACAAAATAACAAAGGCTGTGGAAAAAAGACAGACCGAGACAAAAATGAAAAAAGGGAGAGGAAGAGTAAAGGAGCTATAAAAAACAGAGAAGTCCTTGTTTCAGAAACAATGACTTTATGGCGGTAGAAAGAGCAGCCAGAGCTGTTGCAATCTCCATGTCTCTGACAGAACTCAAGGCGTATCAGGCTTATTGCATTACCTGAAAAAGGGATAGGCTAGAAATAATCAAAAATGCATCAGAAATAATGCACTTTTCAGACTCTATCCATCATTGTTTCGGCACCCTCAATCCTTTACGAGAAGTGAGTGAGCTCAGGGAGGAGGGCGAGGGCTCGCTGCCGCTCCAACAGCCAAAGAGGAGGATGGGTAATTAAATTGTGTGTCGGCCTCTAAGAACTTAAATGAATGAAATAGATGAATGCTATTGCATTATGCCACAATCGTGACCTGCAGAAAACTAATGGCGGAATAATAGTTTGAGGTAGTGGCTCTGCTCTCTGATGCAGACAGCCACTTGAGTGAATATGCAGTGTCCTCCACCTTGACTGTGTAATGCTGCGCCTGTCTCTGTGTGTTTCAGTTCCTTTAGAGCACTGTCTTTTTCTGGCTGTCATGTCCCCATCATCTGGACCGGCCAAACCAACTGTCCAAAGTGGCTCAACTCATGTACTTTTTGTTTCTGAAGCAGGGAGCCAAAGCAGCAGTCTCTTTCTCTTTGCACCATGCCTTCCAGAGAGGAGCCTTTGCTTTGTAGTTTGTTGACTATAAAAAGCTGGGAAAATTGTCCTGAAATCTTGAGCAAAAAGGAGTATAAATAAAAGATCAAACCAGACCTACAAGCAGATCCAGCGGCCTGCTACTCAGTACAATAACTCACCAAGCATCACTGCGGATTAAAGTGACATGTTTAACCAGAGAAGTGTTACAGCTGCCCAGACTACTGTACAGTGTACCTCAGCACATACAGGCCAGACTATGCCTTTTATAGTTTTTTGAAGTTCCACAATACATCGCTTAATTTAAAGATGACAGACACGCCTTAGAACTTTTATCCATTTTAAATTTGAAAACTCTTGCTTTGGAAGAGTTTAAGCATGAACCTTTCCATGTAGGTCTTTGCGTGCACTCCATGTAAAACTAGCAAACTTCAATATTAGTAGAAAATATGGATGCTCCCCAGACGTCCCTCTCGTGTGGTTTGTGGCCAGAAGATGGCAGCACCCAGCTACAATTTGGCCTCCTCTCAGTGCCCTCTCCTCCTATCTTCTCCTGGATGTGTTGTGTCCAATGATGGATAGAGATGTTTGGCTAGTGCACTGCTCTCTCTTACATTGTGTAGGTCACTGAGCTGATTGGAGAGCCAGTCCTTGCTGTTTGCTCTTTACAACAGCACACGCTAAACCAGTTAAACTTTGCCTCATGCCCACTCCAGCCTGGAAACATCAACAGCTGATCAGCAGAATCACTTTCGACACCTCCTGGCAGTGGATACTTAAAATATGTTACAAATAGTTGTCTGGGGAAATTAATGAGAATATGCCAATTTGCAGAAGCCTGTAAATGATGGCACCAACTTCACCATGGCCTTGAAGTAAAAGTTGTCCTATTGTTAGCTATAGACAAGCGTGGGTTTATTTTTGTTTGTATATGCTTGAGGGGTGTGTAGCGCTGCTCCTGTCGGGCCTGTTATTTGATTTCCTCTTTTACAAAGGCCACAGTCAGGGCCTATGCCAAAAGAATGCATGCCATATCAAAACAAACTTGACTGATGAAAACTGTATATATGCACCTGTTTAAATATGTGTATGTCTTTAGGGCTGCGCTGTTAGTGATCTTCCTCGAATGCGTCTGACAGAAACAGCACAAAGCATCTTGAGACTCCTCCAAGCCCCTAATGATGTTTAATGATACCTATCCAGTGATGGAGCGCACATACACACACCCCTCCAGGAGTCGCAGCACCTTGCCGACTGTGGAATTACAGGCAGGCGATAATCAGGTCAGCCCGCAGGTCCTCGGGGATCGGAGGTGTTCATAAACATTCCTACTGTTCTTTTGTGTTACTTCCTGCGGTAAAACAGGGAGTGAGCGAGTGCACCAGCTCGCCCTTGGGTGCTCCATCCCCGTCTCGACGTGAAGACGCACACCATCTCTGGGAAATAAAGAGGCACTGAGGATTCATGTAGACATATCATCAGAATATTAACTGTCCGATTAGCATAAAGAACCCTCCGAGTTATCTACGTGTGATTTGACATTTGGCATTGAAATCAGTAACTTGAAATATCTAACAGCATTATACATTTTGTTTAAAAGCTGAACAAAATTCTTTGTGTGTGTGTGTGTGTGTTACATTACTTGAGGTTGGTACTCAAAGCCAACTACCTCCCCCTCCATTTATAAAACCTTCTACAAACAAAGACCAAAAGAATACAAAAGCGTGGGTTCATTGCATGTTTTTTTTTTTTTTCTTCTAAAGATGTCAGCCTCGGCGTTTCAAAGATTTGACTCTTGCTCTGCAGTCAAACAAAAACCTTTTGGTAAATTGATTAGGCACTCCAAACTTTTCGGCTTTTTGATGTAACTCAATGTGAAAAGTTCAATATTTCTACACACTTGCACTGGAACATTCACTTTTGATCTGTCTGTTTTCCCGTTGGTGACCTGAGGCCTTGTGTTAGAGCAGGTGCAGAAGGGGATTTTGACTTTTTTGTTACTTTTTTCCTACCTGGTCTTTTGCTGTTTGTGGGAACAGTTACAACAATGCATTTGGCAGCATTTGAGGAACCAAAAAATCCAATACTTTTCCCTTTCCATTGTCACTTGCGTCAATAGAAAACCTTTAGAGGCGCTTATGTCCAGTGGCAAGTGTCTATTTATAAGTCCTTTATTGACAGCGCTCTCTGTGAAGAATCCCATGTCACAGTGAGTTTGCTGATGGCTACTTTAGCCGACACAACTCTTATGTAATGTTGATGTTATGGCAATATGAAACTGTAATCCTAGAATTGGCAGGAGTAACAATAAAAGAGAATGTGCCAAGCAATCTAAAGCAATCACTGGTGCGACCAAATCAAAATGTTCAAATTACTTTGGCTTTGATCTGGTTTGTCTCATTCTTTCCATTTTTGAAGCTGGATGTTGCCCCATGCTTTGCCCCGGTGAATACAGTTTCTGCCAATTGTTTGGATCTAGAGTATTGTAGACTTTGAGAGCAGATGTCTCGTGTGTCCAGGCCACCTTTATTGTCAACATGTCTCCATCATAACTCTGCTGAACGTAAACAGCATGGCCACAGCACAAAGAACACTGTCAGAGCGGGATCAGTCGGAATCAAATGGAAATGTAAAAAAATAAATCAAAAGTGACATGCTTAAAAGTTTTGACGCTGGTTTACCATTGTGGCCATTTATCAAGTTTAGGGTTAAGCCCTTCAATTTAAAAATGCCTTTGTTTTGTGTGGGCTCTAGATGAGACAAAACGTTTCTTTTCTCTCCCATTTTCAGCAGCAGAGAATAATTTACGTTTTAGTAATCCACAAAGCAAATGACCCAAACAGGCAGCTACAATTTTGATTATTAGGTTTTCTGTCTAAAATGTGACATTTTTCTTTTGGCATTATTGGTTCACTGAGAACATAAAACACATTACATTCTGTGAGGTTTGACCCATTGAAATGTGTGATCTAACTTAACAATTGATTCATTTGCTTGTTTCTTTGATGATTTGAGTCGGAGAAAATGAACAATTACAAGAACATTTTTATGAAACTTAAAGCAAGATTTAAGGCTCAAGCTAAGAGAAAATAAAAGATGTTTAATTGTTTTGCAGCTGACGTTTGGTTCCTCATCTACCATTTGGAAAGAACAAGCTTTTTGCCGGCCCAGCTCGGGAAGGCTCTTCTGTACTCATGTGACCTCAGTGGTATAAGCAAGAGTACATTTCAATGTTAAATGCTAAGTCCTGGCATAAGTGCGGTTTAATTTCTTTTAGAATGAAAAACATGGAAAAGACATCGAAATGGGTGAGATTATGAAGTAAATCGGATCTGTACTGTCTGCGAGGGACTGAGGTTGTGGTGTTAACATGATGCTCTAAGTGTGATAGCTCTGTAATAGCATGTCATTAAACTGTTATGGTTACACAGCTCGGTGGAACAGCACTGTGGCTGTGTAACCTTGAGCAGGGCAAGACTCTCTCGGCTTCATCTCAGGAAGCCACTCTAACGGCACTGCGCTGATTTGTGTATTCAACATTACAGTTTAAATAAGCACCTAGCCCGTGTGCCACTTTTTGGAGCATTTGATCAAAATCCAATATATCTAAGCTAAGTAGAGTTATGGCCAGCTACCCAAAGAAAATATACCAACGGCGCGTGGTGGAGCAGTCGTAAGGCACGAGAGAGGACGTGCTGGCTGTTCTGAAGGGGGATTTCTGAATTGTTCTTTCCCTAACTCAGTGTTTACAGTCGTGACTATAACCGTTTTTATTACTCAACCTCAAATGACCACTGAAAACACAGAGATATGCGCACATTGTTAGGTGAAGCTAGAATGTACAACAAAAATCTCGCCTTGTGATTGGAGGAGTGTTTATAGTGCATGACCTTACAGCCCTTGTTCTCATCTCCGTCCAAATGTGGTTACACCTTTTTTGTGTGTTGCCAGCGCCTGTCTCCTTGCAGCTGGATAACAAACACACAGAAAAAAACATGTAAATTAAAAATCTCTGCCCTGACCGATGTTATTACAATCTTTAACATGCCAGTAAACAGTGATGAAGGCAGGCAGTAGGGATCTCCATTTTCCTCTTTCATTTTCTTTATGGAAAATCTGGTCTTCATAATATGGCACAAACAGAGTTGGAGCAGAAAAGCAGGATAATGCCAAGAAGAAGCACAGGCACAAATTGGGGTGAATTTCAGAAATTTCCCAAACTTGATTCCTACCATATTTCTACTCAGTAAGTGTGGCAGGATTCCAGTGATGAGCCCTGGCTGGATAAACAAGTTAATCTGAAATTAGCAAAAATTGGGACTAGAGGTGAAAAACCTACATGCTATATGAAATGTGCAGTTTTATGGCTAATACTAATTTATAACTTATTTAAATAATATCCTATGTATTGTGAATCATTATTAGCTAAATAGCAAACCTCCACCAAGGAATCACAGATCTCAACACTGAACCCCATTCAACTCCAGTGAGGTAAACTGTGACATCAAAATCCACCTCCAACTTGTATGTAACAATCCTTAATCTTTCTAGTCTTTCCTTGCTGTGACTGCTATCACATGTCTCTCAGTGTTCTATCATTTGGCATTAATTTGACCTACATCTTTTACCCCAGATGACCTTCCATAGATAATCTTCTCTATTTGTCCAGGCTGTGACCGGCACAATGCCTTCAATGCCGTGTGACCCCTTGTGGCTGCATTAAATATAGACTATAGACTCTTACAAAATGTTATTTGGTTCTAGTCACTGTATGGCAATGTCATTCTCCAGTGGCATAGCTATTGCTTTGGTCAGCGGATGGTTTTCTCTAAAAGAGAAATAAGGAGAATAGGATGAATGACAAGCTTTGTGATGGCAGGAGGCAGCAGTAACTCGCAATAGAGCCCAGCATTTAGCCTGACCCTCACTGATCTGTGCTGTCTGAAGTAGTCAAAGCCAAAGAAAGGTGATTCACTTTCAAAAAATACATCAGTTGTCAAAAGGGGCTGTCAGACGCTAACATAGAAAGGCACTTCAATTAGATGGTACCAAAGTAAAGCTCTTGCCCCAGATCTGACGGTTTTGTGGATGTTGGCATTTTTCTCTATAAAGACCTGAGAGGAGGAAGAGATGAAGTAAGCAAAACTGAAGAGGTGGGGAGCTACCTACAAAAAACACTATCAACATTGTCTTTTATCCTGCAGTGCAATTACCCCAGTATAAGGGCATTATGGAGTTTCTTAAATAAACTCCATTATTTTATTGTTTCATTGTTGATCAAAGACAATGTGTTTGCTGGGACTGATGGTAGCAATGGCAGGTGTCCAAGAATGTAGGAGTCACACAACCCTATTTTACTGATTTAAAAAAAAAACAACTAACAGGCAACATTTTCTTCAAATCACTGCATATGTTCTTTGCTGTATTGTTCGTTTTAGACTGGAATCGATATGTTAAATGCCATGCTGTGGAAGATTACATGCGAAACAATGACATTTCCACTGAGATGAGCAGACCACCAGCAAAGTGACATAGTGCACCTTTAATGGAGATGGGGTGCAGGTAAAATTACTATTATTAATATGGACTTGTTTAAAAATAAGTTTAAGGGTTTGATCACTAATATAGATGATTCAGTTAAACATTTGTGTTTTTTCCTTTTGAATCTTTCATAGGGAAAACTGTCTCTTGCTCTATCTGGGAGTAAGACATCATCATATTCAAAATCTGAAAACAAAAAAAAACTCTAATAATAACTGTTTGAGGAAAAATACAGCTCCAGTGTACAAAGCTGTATTACTGTCAGCTTTTGTTAGTAAGATTTGCCTGCTTTACTTTTATAGAAGCATTAAATGTCATTCTTCATTTTTGACCGTTCTTTTATATTTATTTTCACTCCGTCTTTAGTCGGCCTTCCTGCTCCGTTTCATTGGCACTATTCTGTTTTTCCTTCGTGGTAATCTGTCTCTCCTCCCATGTGCTCCCTGGTGCTGTCCCCTGGGTTCAATGTTGAGAGAACAACAGCAGAATTTGTTTTGCTGCCTTTCATCAGATTAGTGTTGATTTTTGTGCCGCGTGCTGCACTTCAGCAGAGTGGATGGACTTCTTTAACTGTTTATCAGCAGCACATTTACACTGGGCTCCACGCTTTGTTAGCTGCCATTTACTATGAAATCAAAATCGATGCACGCCCAAATGTGATTTTATGGTCTGCTGTTATTGAGACCAATGATGATTTCCTGCTGAACTGGATATGGGATGTCAGTCCCTCTGGTCTGTGGTTTTAAAGGGCTCTTATAGTGTTATGTAGCAGTATGTTTCATATCTGCTCTAGTAACCAATACTGGGCATGCTTGTCGATAAAATACTAAGACTCTTTCAGGGGCCTTACATTTGAGGTTTATGTCATTGTGATGGTTATTTTGATTGTGCAAATTGAAGTATAAGCAATTTGAACATCATTACTTACACATGTAGCAGTGACCTGTGTATCCTTAACAGCATGTGTGATTTTGCACTTAACCACATTGATGTTCTTGGGCTGCTCCCTCTCCTCCAGCCCAGTCATTTTCAAGAAATGTGTGTGTGAAGTTCTCATTTATGTCGTCCTTAAACTATAAAGGGGAATATCTATATATATATATCTCTTTGTCTTCACTCAAAAAACATTTTGTCCATTTGACAGAATTGAGTTTTTCTTTTACTATGGATCATACTTGGAGGACTGAGAGTTGACACAGACATCCTTGAAACACTCATAGTCTCCATTTTTCAATCTGCCTCAGTTTCAGAGTATTTGGGAATGGCATTTGAATTTGTTGTACTGTTGTGTGCTTACAGTTCTAATAGCAGCCTGTCATTATTAAACTACACAGGTGGTGGACACTCATAATAACAGCAGTGTTTAAGCTGAAGCCTCCTCCTGAGTGCCAGACAATGATGACACAGTGCCCTGTCAGACCAGACACTCTATTATTAGAGCTGGGCCCCTGTGCACGGCCCAGGGAAACCCCTCCATCCGTGGTGACCGGGTGGGTCCAGAGTGTGTACAGATGCTGAGTAATGAATATACACATCATATAACAGCCAATACAAACACTAAACACTAAACATAAAACATAAAACTGGACATTGGTCAGTACTTACTTTGCCATTGGATGCATCAGGTACTTGTTATGCGCAGTGAATCATGGGTAATAACATTTTGGAACATAAGGAAACTGAATTGCAAGTTTCAACACTGCCATTTATGTGTCTCCGGTCAATGTGATGCTTTCCACAGCAACTTATAAAGAAATCGTAGGCCTAAGACAACTAAACTATACAGTACAGTATCCTACTCATTATTACAATGGTACATGGCCAAATCTCCTTGACAAAGCCTGATCTCGACAGATCTCAGCTGCTGCACAGGGCTAGTCCTGGTTGGTACTTGGATGGGAGAACGCTGGGACGCAAGTGGCAAAAAGAGGTCCTTGTGTCCTTTGGCAAAGCACTTCACCCACATTAACTAGTACGAAAGTAGTGTGTGCGGAGTGTTGGTAGTGGTTGGAGGGACTGATGGTGTAGATTGGCAGCCTTGCTTCCCCAGGGCAGCTGTGTCTACAATGGTTGTTTATCACCACCAAGTGTGGAGTGAGTAGTGTACTACATTGTGTAGTGACTTTGAGCATCTGAAAAAGAGATTTATAAGACTAAGGCATTATTATTATTATTATTATTATTATTATTATTATTATTATTATTATTATTATTATTATGGTCCAAGCCTAAATAACTCTGGTGGGACATTTACTACATTTTGACTGTATGGTTTAGTTTTAATAATAATAATAATAATAATAATAATAATAATAATAATAATAATAATAATAATAATAATAATAATATATTTATTTATTTATTTATTTCTATTTCTGCTTTTGAAGCCCTCTAGGTCACCTTACTTAGAAGTGCCATGTGTGTTTTTAGTGTTAGGAGAAACAACTAAATTAATTTTGTTCTATTCCCAAAAAAGGATGGACTAAATACAAATGTTGCTTGAGGAATAACATTTTTCATATGTAAACATCTAAAATAAACATACAACTCAGTGACACACTGTCAACTTGACCTTCATCACCCAAACTTGAATTATTTGCAGAATTTCATCATTATCTGGTTTGCTTTGGGGAACAAATTGGTATCAAAATCTGTCTGCTTAAGTAGAAGAGCAGAGGTGAGCTAAGGAGAGGACCAGGGTGCCCTATCGCAACAGGCAGTTCAGGGCTCCCAGCAATGTCACCGTGTCATCGCCATGGGAACACTGGACTTGTGGACTCTTTTGGACTAATAGGCAGTTGTCAAGGCAATGATAAGATAAATGCTGTGTTTGATGGAAACATAGAGAAATAGGTCTGAACCATCAGCACCCGAGAGGAGAGACAATAGAGACTGGGAAGGAGGATGGACTTCTATCTTCTACTGTCCGCCATTTTGGTCTGGTCTGCCTGTTAGTGTTTAGGCTTGATTTTGGTGTCGTCCTATGTGACCTGCACACTAACTGCAGAAACAATGTGGAGCCCCTGTGTGTGATATGTTCATAGGCACACCCCACACACGTGTAGAGGGGTGGGGTGTGTGCTTATCTAATGTTGAGGATTGAATTCAGTTAGCCCCAGTGGGATTGGGTTAGGAGATGTCAGAAAGATAGATGGGCATCATGCTTCGACACCCCTACACCAGTGCACGCCTGCATTGTTTTGCATGTGGGTGTTGCTGTTTATATGTGTCTGCTTGTGTGGATTCAGTTCGACCTAAAATAGCAAGATGACACAAATTCTACCTGAGCATCCTTATGACAAAATGTAAATTAATTGCTTCAAAAGTGTTACATATAAGTGACTTTGAGAACTTTGCAAGAATCAAATGAAGTAAAAACTCTGCTGATTGTGTTTTTAAATGATTGAGAGCACATTGAGAGTGTACCATGTGAGTATGACATGAGACTTTGTCTCCATATGTGTAGAAATATGTAGTGGTGCCTTTGTAAAGTGCCGTAGCCACACCTCAGGCCTTTGGCCTCTGATTAGCCTCTCTTCTCAGTGCTGTGGTCATGTATTGATTTGTACAACAACACAGTCTGACTTCTCTTTCTCATTTTTCTTTTCTTCCACTCGGTCACGTCTTCAAAATGAGCCACAAAGATACCTAATCCAAGACAATTTAACATGCCATGTTAATATGACTATATCATGCTGGAGATATCTTTTTCTCTATCTTTGTCACACAAATGCTCTGACCATACCAATCAGACACTGCCTTACGGCTGCGTACAGTCTGTGTGATCTTTTCCCCAGAGAGTCTGATGCTCTCCAGTTATAGCTGGCCATACCTGCCCATAGCTGTCTTTATATGGCCTCGGGCAACTGCTTAGCAATTCCACACTGAATACAATGGGCTCGCGCTCACACTCAGACGCCATACGTCTCAAGCAGACAACTCTCACAGCTCCTGTCCTGTAATAAATTTTCAAGCCTTGGAAAGCTTCTTGTGATACACTTCAAACAGGTGCTAACAAAAAAGACAGTCTAGTCCTTTATCTCACCTTACCTGCTCTGCCAGTCTCGGCTATGGAATAAAACCAAATACTCTTTATTAGGGCAGACATGAACCACAAACATGGAGACCTGAAGATCACAGCATCACCCTATACCTTTAATGCCAACAGTGTGCACAATAAGAAGCTCTTTTAACATTTGCTTGTTGCCAGTGAACATTATACATAATGCTGATCAAAGAATATGTATTGGCCTCTACCAGTGTTGCTTCACATCAAGAATAAATGCAGACATTAAAGTGAGCTGAACAAACTATGCACTCGAGATTACAAATCGTAGCAGTTTTTTGTAATAGGCATCAGCCGTGAAGAGCACACAGAGAGTTAAATAAAGTAACAAAGTCAGCCTCTGTGTATGAAGCCCCTGTGATGTAGTGTCAATATAAAGCGCTCACTTCCTGCTGTCTGCTCCATTATGGCACTGGCAGAAACCTAATATGCCCGAGCACTACAGCCTCTGCCAGCCTACGTTACTCCAGCCCCCCCACTCCCACCTACCCTATGCCGTCCTCAGACTACCCCTTCTCTCCAACCACTATTGCAGCAGTGCTTCTTTTATACTATAAAAGATATTAGATTCAATATATAGTGCAGAGGTGTGTCAGGAAAGAAAGCTGCACAATGTTACTTTTGCTCTTGATCTAAACTTAAATTAAACACAGCAGTTAACATGGCAAGTATCAGTCATTAAAACTGTATTCACTGCACTGTATTCAGTGCTTAACCCAACTGGAACACAAAGTGCTTGCATAGTAAACTCAGTCCCACCCTTCCAGCTACTGAAACCTCCAACATGTATAAATAGTCATGTATTTTATTATGATTATTTTGTTAGCATTAGCAAAGATATTTGTATCATGTTGTTCAGTTTCAGTTAAGCTAAAACACAACTCTTTAGTGAATTTAGTGAAAGTATTTTTCAAAACTTTCTTTTACTGCATAAAAACATGAAGTCATCTTGTGCCATAGCCTGACGTAGCATATGCTTTATATCAATATGCATATGCTCTTGATTAGACAGAACCAGTAGAGAAGAGTTTATCCATGATTGTAACAAGCACAAATAGGTTGAGACTTGTGGCTTCATATTTATTTACAAATGTAGGCCCTTTATGTGCGATTACCTGAGACGCTCTTTTTTACCTTGACCTTGTACGTGGAGGGTATTTTCCAGTCAGCAGATCGCTTTATCTCTGAGAGCAACAATCAATAAGGATAATTAATGATGCCCGCCGCAATGATAGCCTCAGCAGTCATTACCAGGCATTAATCCATGCAGTCAGAGGAGGGTCAAGGCCGGCCGCATCGCTCACCTAGGGGCGTGGTGGTGCAAATTAAAATAATCTACACAGCGGCCACACTGTCAGGCCTTCTCTGATGCATCCAGCTCAGGCAGACCGTAATTAAAGATGGCCCATTGCTAGGCAGAGGGGCACCGGGGTGACAATCCACTGCGATGTCTCTTTAATATACAACACTTAGCCCGAAGGATGACACTAACAGCAATCTGCAGGAACTCATCTCACCTGCAAGCGTGGGAGGGTGGCAAGGTTTTTTTTTTTTTTTCTTTTTTCCTCTTCCAGATATGCTGGGACATAAATCAAACGCACAACATGCAATTTTCTAATAACGTAGCGCCCTCCGAAATGTGATTCAGAAGTAAATATAATTTGGTCTGGGTGTGAGACATATCAAGTGGATGTATTATGATTGTAGTAATGCTCTGCTTAGAATGAAATATCGCAAGGACGAGCTTTAACAGGTGATTATGGGAAAGCTGTGAACACTGCACACTGTTATTATGTTGTAATGTAAGATATAACACTAAATACAGTGATGAATTATGCAAAACAAATATCTGTTCCAGATATTATTACCAAATGGTTCAACAGTATCAAATCACTTTAAATCTTCAGCTTAATGTTCAACTTACTAAGCAAAACTGTGTTCTTAAAACAAAAGAGATGTCATTATTTAGACTAAGGTCAGAGCTGTGTGATACAAGATGTGACTTTTGTTTGGGCAAAAAATTTTAGCATTTGTGTTTGTTTGACAAAGTGTGATAACTATAGGAAATTGGGTCATACCAGTCCCAAAACCTGTGTGATGTGTTCCTATCTATAGTGGTCAGTTTTGTTTAAGCAAACTGCTGCAGGTCCACAAGATGAAGGAGCTCCTTGTTATACTCAGTGCATTACAGTTTAGGTTTGTTATGCTACACAGGTCGTCTCCACCCATGATATGATGATCAGAGATACAATTCAGGTGGTAATGTCTGTTTAAATGTAACATTTAACAACATCAAATCCAGCGGAGTGGATTTAGGTAACAGTTTTCACTGGTTTATCATTCTAGGGTTTCTCTGTGTCTGATTGGCCACAGACCCCAAATAAGTACAGCCCACCTTGTTGTCAAGGACATTTACATTTATTCTTGAAAGTTTGAAGCAGAAATTCAGCTTGATTCCATAATTCATGGGTGACATTTTCACTATAGTTAAACCTTAAGGTAAAAATTGGAAATGTGAGATTTCATTTCCTGTAATGTTTAAATTACTTTCTGCTTGGCCGGCGTCCAAAAGCCGTCAAAGCGCCGAGGGGCAGAGAAGAGATGTTTAAGCAGAGGTTGCACTCACTGGCAGCGAAGAAGTGGAGAGAATCTATAATAATGAAAAATGCATTCATCCTCAGCTGCCATGAATCCTTTTCTCCCTATGAAACACACTGAAGTGAAAACGCATGTGCATTAGTGGGACCGAATATGTCACATTCAACACACACAAGGGGACGTGAAAAATAACCACCACTGGAATCAAAAAACCTCAAATATGCTAACGCGTGTCGCGCCGGAGCTGCACTTATCCTGAACGATGAACAAAGTCAAACCGATGAACATGAAGAAGGGCCGCTTGATGATGATTGACAGCTCTGGCTACATCTCCCTCCCACACAGCATTACACTGTCTTCATGGATCCTCCACCAGCTCCCTCACCTTCAGCTCCATTTGGTTAAAGTGAAGAGGCGTGCAGGCACAGCTTAAGACACTGGTGATTTCCGCACAAGTTAACTTCTCCCTTTTTTCCGTTTTAAATTTTCATCTGATTGCACTTATTACTGGTCAGGAAACACAAGGACCTAGAGGGTAAGCTGTGAACTCCCTTCGCAGCCAGTCAAAAATATACTAAAGCAGAGGCAGTAGCGCACTCTAGCAACAAAACACACTTATGGGCTGAATAATTACTGCCTTAAGTAAATGATGTGCTCTGACTATGCTGAGGCCATAGTGTCCACTATAAGCCTTTTTCTTGATTAAATCCAACTCATGTTTTATATGACTCTGAAAATGTGGCAGGATACTTCAAGAATGGGGTTGTTAAACAGCTCCAAGCAGGGTCGACGAGGCTGTCACCCTGGCATTTATTTGTGAGCGCACTTTCACATCACATCAAACGTGATTTAGACCTGCAAATGAAACACAACAAGACACATAAATCTGCCTTCAACTGTATTTTTTTATTATCCAAGTACTTAATGGCACAGTAAACACCAACATGAGGTAGAAAGATACTTAATTTTATGTTTCTACAAATATAATTGGAAACACAACATTTATGGTTGGAAACTTGTCATTTTTCTTCTCATTAGTGATTAAAAAAATTGAGGATTTACAAATACTTTGGGCCCGCAAACAATCGGCACTCATCTACAGTATATATGTATATGTCTTGACTGCTTATGTTTTTAAAAAAGAAATAAATATAACCTGTTTTTCTTCGTTTTTGTAAAATTGTAGCAGATTATTGATGTTTGTTAGCTGTGAGTGTGTGCACTTCTGCATCAGCTTTGCCACTATTACTCAAAAACACCAGGTACATAATTAGAGCACCCATCCAATCGCCCTGGCTTCAACTAACTATCAGCCACTGAGCCACTTTATAATTTCCTGTTTGAATTGGAAGGCATTACTGAGTCTCCCTCTGCCAGCTAGGACATTTTCCTTTATCTTTGCCATAGAGCCAGAGTGCTTGACCAAAACCCCATACATTATGATTACAAGCTAAAGTTGTGATATATTAAACATGAAACTTCAAACTAGCAGACACCAAAGACAAAACTGTTGTATGCACATCATGGTGAAATGCCAGGGGCGCTTTTTTCTGAGGTCGCCGTGGTTACACCCCCTGTTTGGTCCCCGTCCGTGTGTCTCATATTTGTGGGGTACGTGTGCCCTTGTCTGCCTGTGTCTACACGCTGTCATGCACCGCATTACACAGCCTTTTAACTTTTTATGGTTTTCTCTTCATTAATTGAAAACATGACGGGGGTGCTCTCAGGCCTGATGGATAGAGCAGGAGAATTGAGAAAGTCATTAGCTTTACTGGAATCACAGCCTGTCAAGCAGTCAATACACAGCGCTCCACGTGTCTGCAAGCAAAGATGGAACAATTATCCCCTTTATGAGGAAGCCAGGGCGTGCACGCGTCTGTGTGAATGTGTGTGCGTATGCTAACAAGCCGGAGCAGGGCAGCAATAACCCTCAGCTAAATCACTCATTCATTACTGTCAAGTACCCCTGACTCATAGGTTATTAAAAAGAGCCATAATAGGAGGAGGGAGATAGAAAAACTTAATTAGTAAACAATTGTGATTAGTAACCTTTGTAATTATTTTTTGGCATGACTTGAAGTGATGCATTAAATATCTGTTCAAATAAAAGTACAACACACATATTTGCACAATAGGACTGCATAATACAAATTGTCATTATGTAAATACATGGTTTTATTTGCAGTTTATATTATTCTCCCAAACAGTACTGCATATTGATAGTTACTGACTTACTGACTTACAACTGTATAGGCCTTACTCTAAATCCTTTTTCCCAGACTTCCTCTCAGTTTTACACTTTTAATGAGTATTAATGCATGGTAAACACATGCAAACACAGCATGACCGGAGCACTCGGAATAACATGCACATTCCCATCCCCATGTGGAGGTCATGGCCCCTCTCCGTACAGTGCTCAGCAGCAGGAGGTCGTGAGTTCATGACCCAGGGGCCGCGTTAGTAATAGCAGGACACTGCAGGCTGTCTGTGAGGGGATAGCCACCACTGTAGTCAATACTATAGGTAGAAGAGCAGCACACATACTGTTTGCACTGGAGCTCTCTGAGGGAAAGGCATTATCAGAGCCTACACAGAGCACGGAGAACATCAGACAGGAGTCGATCACTGACTAGTGCTGTAAATAATATCCTGGACTCACTAGGAAAGTCAATACACATTATATGTTTGAAATTATCTTGGGTTTGTGTATTTCTCCTAATGATAAAAGTGGAAAAGTCTAAAAAATATAGACAGGCTTAGTGTTTTTAGCTCTTCTCTGTTATTGCTTTATAAGCGCGAGAGCACTTTACATAAGATTTATTACATCCAAGCAGAAATATTATCTTGTGTGGGTGCCATTCATCACACTGGCTGTGAGACGCTGTGAATGATACAACCAAATTATGTAGATCAGCTGTGTCTGTGGGGAGAATTTAACCCGTAACCTTGGTAACCCCAGGTGCCACAGGCCTGTCCCAAACATTTAGCATTTTGCTGGTTCAAATATGCCTCAAATTTGTCAAAATATGAATTATTTCAGTTTGTTATTAATTTGTATTATTTCTAGATTAGAGCAGAGTGGGACTAAAATTATGAAGTTTGAGAAATAACTACACCATTTACTTCATACAGGGCTTGAAATCTCAAACTTTGAACTAGTCATTTGTTGTCAATTATTACTGTGTAAATGTGAGCGCATTTCCACAGTAATTGAGCTGTAACTGGTTTATTGACTTAATTTTAACCAACCTCGAGCCCTCTTCTACCGCCATGGCATAAACAAAAACACTTTAAATGAAACGTTATTCTTTAGCTGTTGCTCATTGCTTTTACAAATGTTGTGCATAGAAACATTGCCGCTTAGGGCCTAGGTAGGTGTATCATAATTACCAATCATCCCTGTGCTTGTACTGCAAACAGCCATCTTTCCCCCTCTCCCGTTTACTTACTCGCAGAGCTTACTCAATTATGATGCAAAAGGGTGTTTTTGAAAAGCCTGGCTCATTTCTAATTAAGCCACACACTCATACCTATTTGTAGCTCATGTCCTGACATAATGCAAATGCTATGTAAATGAACTGCACTGATCTCCTGCTAGCTCCGCACTCAGAGCTCCTTGGAGACCACTGGGGCATTTAGTCATACTTTATGCCGGTTAAGTTACTCATTGGATGAAACATAGGCTCAGGCGATATCCTAAAGCTTTAGTTAAACCAACACACTTATAATTGTTTTTTTGTGCTTATTTCTGCTTTTTATGTAGTATCTGAATGCCTTCTATAGCAACCTGCTTCCTAACCCCTCCTACCTTTTTAGCGAGGCCCCCTCCGTGTGTTTAGACAGGCCATTAACACGTTCACTAAAGACACAAGCACGGTTGGTTAGGCAGGTGTCAACTCCACTCTCCTATTGGCTGTGACTAATGGTAGCTACAAGCACAATTTTACGGTGCGGTTCGTACACCGTCTGGCTGGTGTCCATGGGTTTCAGAATGATGACAAATTAGGACCGTTGCCATGGCGATTAAAAATTTTAAATGAAATGTTATCTTTTGAATGGGAAAAACTCCTCAAAATGTTGGGAAACTGAAACTCATGAATAATTTTAGAATAAATATTGCTTTTGTTATTGTTTTTTGCTGTACAAATCTTTTATTCTGTATTATTTCATATTATCTGTCTGGATGTGGATGTTTTTCTGGATGTTTATGTTGCGATCTGCCACAGTTTGACTACACAGTTTCAAATAAATGTCAGATTTGTACTGAAATATATTATTTATTATTGAGCAACGTTTTCTAAGAGAAGTTTATGTAAAATAAAGTTTCTGTAGATTCTCCCCATGCTAAAGCGTAAAACTAAATACAATAATGGTATTCATCAGTTCTAGTTATTGTGTCCTAGTCTAGACTTTCTCTTGACTGGTCCGTGCCATCATTTATTCCTTTGTACGTCTGTCTGCTTTTTGTTCTCCCTCTCTGCATCGCTCTGTCTACCCGCAGCCCATTAATTGTGCCCGAACAGTGCCACATGCCTCAATGAAAATAAATTGCTTTTAATTTGGGCTTCCCTTTTTGCCACGGCCGGCATCACTTAATTTCATTAGCTGTGAACCTGTGGAGCGCTGTTTCAAAAGCCTCATCTCATGGACGCACTTGAAAATGAAAAGAAGACCCTCTCTTTTTTTTCTTCCCTCGCTCCCTTCTCCTCTCCGCGCTCCTCAATTAACAGAATCGTTTCCTTTCAACTAAAATGAATGTTATTGAAACCAATTAGCATGGACTGGAAAATCTCTCGTTAATGAGGGGAGTGTGGGTGAGTAAACACCAATGAAAAGATGAAATTAGAGAAGAGGCTCTTCTTGTTGGCCTGGAATAATGACATGCTTAGTCGCCTAATTGTCTGGTGAAAAGCACCGCTGCGATAGTAACAGATTGCGGTGTTCATTAGGCAGCAATGGGCCACCTGCTGCTGGGGCGGCGAGCCCGCACTCCCCGTACACGTGTTTATCCCAGGGGGCACTTTTTTTGGACACAACGCTCACTATGAAAAGCAAATGAGCTTGCCAATATGCTGCAATGTTGTGTCCTTATTGCCAAAGCACAGAAGCATGATATGTCAAATCAAATGAAATAAATGAAACCCAATAGTGTGAAGCTGGAGGGTTCCCTGTGTTTTTGATGATGTTGAGAAGGGAAATGACCTATAAAAATACACGGCTTAGCAAAACTATGTCATTTCATTATAAATCCTGCAGATAAGTGTTCTATTCATCATTGGTGTTATCATATTTCATCACACGGCTTTTTATTGGAGCTTTTGAGGCCCAGTTTGTACAGAGTGTGAGGGTTGAAGAGGATAATGGGGCTCTAATTGCAGCGTGTATCGGGTTGGGGAGGGGGCTGGCATTTGTTCCCCTCCATGAAATATTTAATGGCTCGCCGGGAGAAACAAACTCTACACATACTGTGTAATTCATAACCCGGAGATAGTCTTAGACTTTCGGTTCCTCCACAAATCTATCTCTCCTCTTTGTCTTTCTACAGCCTCTGCTCCCATTATTCCTGACTACACAAAAAGAAAGTAGCCTTCCAAAGTGTAATGTTAATTAATTCATAATTAATTCTTGCATTAGGACCAAATGAGAAGCACATATTCTTGGGCGCAGTGGGGTCTGTGAGGGCTCCAAGGCAAAGGAAAATTCTGTGAAGTCAGTCTAGTGTAGCTTTCATTCTTCTGACATATTTAGGTGATGCTGTGTACCCCCATAACAACACTGTTAGCTTGCCACGCACTCTGGCCCTCCCTGATAGACATGCACTGGCATACTAATAAGACCCATTGTTGCACCGTCTACAGCTGCTGCTGGCCATAATTATCTCATAGCTAACTTAAAGGGTGTCAATTAAAACACTGTTCTTTTTTTTCTGCTCTTCCATCCAGGGCTGGAGTCCCCCTCCTGCTCTGCTCAGCTTCTCAGCAAGAGGTCAAGGTTCAAGGGATGGACGGAGGAGGGGTGAGGACCTTCAGGATATTTCTGTAAAACATCACAATCATAAGTATTGTGTGTTAGATGTTATTCAGACATTATATGATAAAATACGATTTTTCTTGTATACACATCACACATCTGCACTGGTCATGAATTTTAAAGAGGAGTTCATCCCAGTGGAACATTTTTTAGGGCTTGCTCTTGAAAAGGCTAAGTGTACCCTAGATGCACGCCCCACCCCGTTCACATCACATGCACCCACCCACCACCCGGCCTAACCCCTGCCTCCCTGTGGACCCTCTAGACCTTTGAACACTGAGTTTTAGCTTTGCACTCTAAATAACACTGTTGCAAGCATGTTGTTTATGATAACAGGTATGACCATAAGAAACATACAAATAACTTGTTTCTTCGTGACCTATTTTGTAATGCACATAAATAATCGGATACTGAACACCATATTTCACTATGATGATTCAAATGTGTGTTTAAGATACTTATTACTGTTAAATGTTCAAAATGATCCTAACACATTTGTTCATTTTCAGCACATTTAGTGGCATGTGCAGTTCTGTCATGTAGATAACAGGACGCGCTGGCGCTGGCATTTAGACACCTCTGCTAACCTTCTGAATGGAAATAGATTAGATTTTGAATTGTATGTATTTTTAAAGGTCTTTAGGGAATTGCAGATAGGAACCAGCAAATTTACCTTTTTCCCTTGAGATTGCTTGCGCTTAATTGATTTACTTTGTGCAGAATGACATGGCCATTCATAGAGCCATCTGATCAGGCTTTGTTGGCGGCACGTGCTGGGATCCCTGTTCCTCCATCTTTATGCTAATCCACTTTATGAGCTTTGACACTACTGGATTATTTGACTATCATATTTATAATGTGTTTTGTCTCCCTGACTGGGTTTGGCAACATCAGTGGCAGAACTCAAGACAGAGTTTGACTGGTGGTTCACATGAGGCCAACGCTGCTGCTGACTCGTATTGACAAACTAATGAATAAGGACTTATCGATGATCAAATTGATTGTAAGACAAATCAGGATTAATGGGTGCCAATAGGTAGCCACTGAAGACGGTCTATTTACCTTGACTTAAGTAAAAAAAAAAAAAAAAAATGTTCCTAATTAAGCCCCTTATTGTTCAATTATGTACATTTCTAGTGGAGTGGGAAATTCCCTTTTTAGTGTTTTCTTTATGTGCAGACAACTCCATGGCGTGATGGGTGATAAACGCTAAAATAAACAGGATCTGAACTAAAATGGATTTTCAGAATATCTCCGATAGTTTTTCAACTTTCTCTTCCTCCTTCACTGGATTTGATCAGGATTTTTATTTATGGTTTTATAAGCGGACATTTCTTGTTTAGCTTCATATTTCCTGCTCAGAGTGTACACAGAGTCGAGAGGAGGAAGCCACTCAAGTTTGTAGTAGATCTGATTAGGCGGAAACATGGCCCGATGCACTCTCCTTTGACCTCACTAGAAATACTATTGTTGTCATACTGTATGTATTATTCCTGGTGCAATAAGTAATGTACTGATTCTACCTTTTTCTGTTAATAATAATTAAATAAAAAGTAGCAGGTACATTATTGACTGCTCTCATGGGCTCTCTATGTATGTTTGTATGAAATTGACCCCGAAATATGGTCAATAAGACAATATTAAATGAGTAGTTTTGAAGATATGCCGTGTTTTTGCATCTATAGTTTGCTTGTTGCTGTTTTCTTTTATCATCCACTTCGCGTTTATCCAGGCTTATTGAGCAAATGCAGCAATTTTTGATTGTTAGTGTGTTCTTAATTGTGTTAAACTCCATCTTGACCATGTGTGTGTAGTAAAAACTTAGTCAAGCTGCAAAATATCAAAAAAAAAAAAAAAAAAAAATCTCTAGTTTATTTCACAGTTGATCTGCTGTAAAATGAAACTACAGAGCATATTTACTCAAGTTTAGATTGTAACTGTAAATGGGGAGAATTTTACTAGTTTGTGCAAAATTTTATCATATTAGATGCATTGGAAACTATTGGGTTATTACTGAAACACTGATGTTATGACAATGTATTGCGTGTTGTCAGTGTCGCATTAAGTTTTATGGGGTTTTTTTTTTTTTGACTGATTATTAGGTTGGTAGTAATAACACCAGACAGTATGTGCTTTTAATGTCATATCTTTACTGTGTTGTCTTATATGTAAAGGTTTGCATCCCTCTCTAATTATATGTATATTTATATTTTAACTGTGCAGTAGTGTATAAATATTCAGTAGCACATGTAGCCTTAACATATTTTTGCCATTTATTTGAAAACTTTTGCATTTAGAAGCCAATATCTTATCTACTACAAATACACATTGACTTTGTTTAAAATACAAATTGTGTTTCAAGAAATAGCATTATGATTTATGCACGCTAACTACATTATAGAACTTAGAAATGTAATTAACAGTTACTTCCTGTGTATAATTGGTATGCAGCCGATCCCATGGAGGACAAAACGTGGGATATTAAACGCGTATTAGGAGCATTACTATTTTATGTTAGGAACACAGCTTAAGGAGTGACATTTATTATTTAGTGTTTCTTTTTCTTTCACTGTGGATGGGAGTACAAAACCGAGAGCTGCTTTCCTGAATGCTCTTAATGGTTTAAAGTGACTGGTAATTAGACAAATGCATTTCAAGGTTTATTTTAAGCCAGCAGGACATAATCTAATACCTTTTTTTCTTTTTTCTTTTTTCTTTTTTTCTCCTTTTTAGGTTGTAGAAGTCTATGAGATGTACAATGCGTGCCAACTTGTATTCAAGATAAGAGCCATTTAACTGTGTATAGACACTTTAAATGAACTTTAAAAGGGTCTTAATGAGCCTTTCCTATTCATTACTGTGTCTGTTACTTTCAATTTCCTGTTCTAAATGATGACAATAGACATTATTTTCACATCATTTGGTGGATAAATGTAGTTATGTCTCAGAAGTTATTTTTCCGATTCCCTTTTCTTCTGTAAACAGGTTATTTAGTAGAGCGTGGGGCTGAAGCAGAGGCGGCATTAGGCTGTTGTGCACCGAAGCAATGTGTTGTATTAAGGTCATTAAGACAGATTGACCACACATTGGAAGAACAAACAAGAAAAACAAGAAGGAAAAAAATTAAACATAGGTGACAGAAGGATGCCAGCTTTCAGGTCATGGGGGTTCTGCGAGGAACTGTGTAGATGAACCCTTGTACCATTGTTTAAGACCATATCCTCCTACTAATATTACAATACAAATCCATACTGTGACTTTATGCTGTGCAGGAAATATGTGACCACCTGTTCCAAAGATTGTCTATGTTAAAAGGTTAGGTGGAAGCTATGTAGTATATGATGAATATAATGTACAAAGTTTTCTTATGAGGACATTTAAGACAATTTTACTCAATATATGAAAACTATTCTCTTCTTTCAGATTTTAGGAAGCAAAAAATTCCAAATGATGTTCTTAATGTACTTGTCAGCTTGAAAGCAGAAGTTCATAGCACACATGGCACACACACTACCGCACTTCCTGAAGTCTTTTGTCACTTGCTGCAGTAAATGTCCTGTGTGAGCAAGGGGCAGGACAGTGGCCTTATGGGAAAATGGGAAATGTGCTATCATCAGGCTAACAGGGCACCACAGTCCACTAATCAGATCAGGAAGCTGTGTGTGTGTGTCCCTGCAACAGATAACATAACGTGTGTGTAATATGTGAGCTGTGTCCCACAGCACTAATGGCTGCTGTGGTTTAGGTCCTGCTGTGGATACTGAGAACGGCTGAGTGAGGGGCTTTTCCGGGCCGTGCTGAGCTGTCGTCTGAGCATGAGTCCGCTGGACATGGATGAGGGTAAATATTTAGCTCCACCTAGGAAACATGGATTTCCCCTCCCTCCCTCAGAACAATAATTCCCTCCTTCTCCTGCGCACTGTGTTGGCTTCTCAGAATAGCCGTAATTATCACACTTCCCTGCATTCATTTGAGGACTTCATTGTGCAGACCTGTGGACTGTGGGCCCAGTGCAGAGAATGAGAAACATTCTGCTGTTATCTGTGCTGGAAACTAACCAAGTACCCACAACATTCACAATTGCATTGTCTTTGAATTGAACTTTTTAGTTTTGTTTTTTTGAGTGGTAAAGTGGGAAGGCTCGTATTGTGTACTTTAGCATTTGTCTAGTAGCTGTACATTTTCTGGAGGAATAGACAGTTCATATTCAGTATTTATTATTCAGTATTTTAGAAGTGTCCCTCTGCTTGAGATTGAAGGACTGATTCAAATAAGGATAGTGTATTCACTGAATTATCTTGTTGTGTCGATCAATTCAATAGAATACACTGTTGTGTACAACAGTTTTAGATGGAAAACAGAAAACATGCAGAATAGGCTAAATCCTCCAGTCAATGTGGTCCTGACCAGGCCATGGCTCAAGATCTGGACATAGGTCTCGTGTAGAGTTGCTGCCATCTGCTCCTGACAGGTTGCCTCAGCGACACCGAAAGATGGATCAAATGCAGATGATGAATTTCCTTTATGCAGGCAATGAAAATAAAATGGTTAAACCAAAACTATTTCCAAATTAAAGAAAAACCCAACTGAATCAAAAAAATATGGACCAACCAATAAGTCTTATTTGTAAGTCCTCTGATGTGACTGAACCAATCAGCACGAGGCGTGTGGCGGGCCACAGTGACAGCAGTATGTGTGAGGGGACCAGTGTATGAGGAGCTGTCACTCACTCTCTCTCTCTATCTCCATATCCCACACACTCACACACAGACGGATGCATTACCCGCTAAAAGATACTCTCTTCTGACAAGCTGATAAATCAACATTATAGAGCTATACTGTCTGAAGCACATGCATAGGCACTTCACCCAGAGAGAAAAATATCATCTTATTTACGATAACCTGACATCTCTGCGTGGCAAAAACGCTATTAGATCCTTGATGACAAATAAAGAGCTTGAGGAGGGAGAGAGGTTGAGAATGACAGAGGTGTTTGGGAAGGGGCTTTTCTAAGGAAGCTGCATTTTTAGTATGCATGTTGATCCTGTTAGGTGGAAATGCAATAACTGATACGTAGGTCCGCTGCACTGGAAAAAAGACCAGCCTGAGTCTCTGTGACTACCTTCTATTTATCATCCACACATAGACTGTCGCTGAGTAGAATATATTGCTTTAAAAAGTGGCGGTGGTAATAGCATTGATCTAATTTCCATACATTTTCATCGGGAATTTGATATTTTCTTCATCGGTGAACAACATAAACTATTTAAAAGAGGTTGCTGGTGTGGCAAACTTTCCCTCCCATCCTTAAATTTGTTTTTGGATATTCCCTTGTGATGGATACCACCAGTCAGCGTAGGAGGGTTTCACTTATTGGGTGGCTAGAGTAATGCATGTACACACAACAAAGTCTTTCTAGCCATTATAAAAAAAAATGTTTTAAAATGTTTTCTCCAAGAATTACACTTCTACCTATCCAGTCCAGCTATTTATGACAAAATATTTAGTAAATTACTTTTTGTGTTCAATGCATTTCTCCTCTTTCTTTGAAAAATGTAAGTTTGCAGAACTCATACTTCACAGTGACTTGTTTGTTTTTAAAGCAGGAGTTTGTTCTTGACATCTGCATAAATTATCACATTGAATGCAAACTTTTGGAGGGCATCCTGGCTCCATTTGACATTTAATCTGACAGTCAGAGCTCAGCTGTGAACTCAGTCCAAAAGTTTTCTTTCTATGCAGGCCTTTTGAACCCTTGCTGTTTTATTATTTTTAAAATGCTGCATTTTATTGTGAATATGATAAAAAAAAATAAAAAATAAAAAAATACAGTCACTATAAGCTATATTTACAAATCAAAATGCTTGTACCTTTTAACCGATGTCCCAATTTGCCAAAATAAATTTGTATTTATCCTCAATACATTTCTTGACCCATGACAAAGTGCTGTCCCATAAGATAGGGTACTGATGAGATAAAAGCTGTGTAGCAGTTTACTGTGTATAAAATATGTGAAGATGTGCTTGGTTAGTATCACCCCAATGGGCGAGGGAGGGGTGAGGGACGGTGAGGGAGGGTGAGGGAGGGGTGAGGGCAGCAGGAGCAGAGCCTCCAGAGGGATGACTCTGTCCCGGCCTCATTAGTGAGCAGTGAATTACACTGCACACACGTCTTTATGTAGACTAATCATATTACAGCTAACGCGCTCAGCTTCACCTGGAGCTGACAAGGGGAGGGGGCGGAAAACTTTACTGTCTCATTTGTCCCATAGACCTCAATGTAATCCAGCACCTCTGACTGACACCATTTTATCTTTCTGTCCATCTATCTGCCAATGAACATCATGGAGCTCCTCCCTGTTCCCTGTGTTCATCTGCACTGCTCCTCTGGTTGTTTGCTCTGCCCCCCTCCCTCACCCACCTTTACCCTCCCTCTCTCCCTCCAGCCCAGTGAATCCCTGCCCCCAGCTTGTCAGTTCTGACAAGCTGCTTTAATGGGCGATGTGGCGCGTGCCTCTGACCACTGAGCACAGTCATTAACCTTCACTGGCATAATTGAATTCAAGGTTGATTGCTGGTGACCCTCCCCCTGCCGAGGTCCCTCTCAATGTACATATTCATTACAGGGCCCGGGCTCTAAATGGATTGCACAGGGAAAGCTGTAGCAATCATTGGGGCCGCGCGGCAGGGGCAGCGGCGCACTGCTCGGAGGCCGCATGGGGACCGGGACAGAGCGACAAGAGCAGGGGGAAGAGGAGGGGCACTAATTGCATGCTAGAGAAAGAGGATTGGATTATGAAAAGAGTGAGAGAATGAAGATGGATCCCTGTGACACTGTCAAATTAAGGGCAAGTCTTGTTCAGCAATGAGACACTGAAATGTACAGTGGCACGGCAGCAGCCAGGGAGGGGGAGCGGATGGACAGACAGACTCAGAAGGGCTGAGATGAGAGGGGCCATTGAGGCTAAGAGAGAATTGAATGTAGAAGAATGAAGTAACAGACACACACACATCCCAGTGTCAGTGTGGTTGCAGCCAGCGTGAAGGGGCATATATCACCCCACCCGGGCCGCAGCTCTCTAACTCTCCCCTCCCTAATAGCTGTCAGATTACTATCAGACAAACAAGACATCCTGCCTCACCTCCGTCTCTGCTCTCCTCCAGGTTCTGCTTTTCCTGAAAAGCCAGTTGTAGCTCTTTCCACTGACCAAATGGCTAGGACAATGTACACATATAACATATTTATCATTTTTATATGACTTTTTAAATATTTTTTACTTTTTGTTTTGACTCCATTTTTTTATATCTATCTACTTTTTTTTTTTTTTTTTTTTTTTTTTTAACAATTATTTGATAGAGACAAGTTTCATGAGCACATGTCAGAACATTTTAGCCCAGGCAAATTTTCAGTGTCTGCTCCAAATTAGACTTTTTGCACAAAAACATAGCGTGGATAGATAACTCAAAAAAAGAGAATACAATGCCATATAAAATACAATATGCATAATACATTCAATTCTTTAAGTTCTTGTTTGAAAAAGTCTCCGTTTGTTTCTCCCTTTAGATCAAAGCATTCCACTCTTTGGTGTCTTTGGTACCATAAAGGCCGAAGGCTTCAAGATTCCCTGTTGGGAATGTGATGTAGACTACTGCAAACCTGTCTTGTGTTTAAATACTGTGAGTTGGCTTTGTGAGTAAAGTGATTACACCACACTTTGGGTTGTCTGATTTGGGGTTTGCCCTCAGGATGCCCTCTTGCTCTGCTCCAGTGGTCTGTCCGGAAACCTGGCTGCCCGTACAGACAGAGTCCACTGAGAGCCATCCACCTGTCATTGCTGTGCACTGTTCCAGTGTGGCGTATGTTACTGTGTGGAGCTTTATCCTCCTCATCATCACTAACAGGGTTTCCCAGGCTCTGGCCACAGAGTGTGGGTCACAGGGCAGGAATCAAACAGCAGAACAATGGAGCGCTTCCTCCACTTAACCTCCTAATGGGCTCTCAATGGCTCCCCTGGCTCCCTCCAAACTATCAGCCACTGGATTCACTTACCTCACTGCAGCAGCCGTGTGTGTGGGGGGTCTGAGTGGAGCCACCATGGCCTACTGCAGAGCCAGCATGGCTCTGAGTGGAGGTGTCACACACAGTGTATTTACTATAAAGCTCAAACCCTCCACATGTCCTCTGCCTCAGTAATACAGACGTCAGGTGTCAGGTGTGCTCTAGTGTCTCAGATGACCAGTACAGGTCTCAGTATTTACAGCAAGGCTTTTGGCTCCGCCTTCTACACTTCAATAATTACTTTTAGCATGTACTTCATCTTTGAGCACAGTGCAACCCCCAAATCTGCAAAGACAAGTGGCCTCATTTATTTCCATGGAGGGAAATAATTTAGCAGCGCTGAGCACTAACGAGCTAGAGCGGAGGGATTCCTAATTAGATTCACTTTGTTTGTGTCATTTTAATTACGTTGTGGTCCCCAGCAGTGGAGCCACCAGTGATCTCTGAGTCTCTTAACAGTGCTGCCACAGTTCCACACTGAGTCCCAGCAGAGCTTTAGAAAACCAACAAACTGCTCTGTCTCTATCCAGCAAAGCTCCGGCACACTGGGCTTTCTGTTCAGCTGTTGATTCGGAGCTTGTTTGGCGGCAGCGTCACTTTAATCTGCGAGCGGCGTCACAAAGGTCACTGTTGTGTGATGCAAACAAATAACGCACTCAACTTTTTTGGTGATGAATCATTATTTATTGCTGTAAATGAAAGGCCTGGGAGACAGCTTTCCTGCCTGTGTAGTCTTAAGCGGTGTGTTTATGTTCCTGTTTGAAGGGAAAGCTTCACTAAACCAAACCACTTTGAGGTTTGCTTTGAACTATTCCCCCAAGACACACGCGCTAATTATTTTGTGTTTCATGATGAATTCTGCTCAGTTCATTAGACGGCTTTAACTGATGTTTGAGTCTTAGATCCTGTCTGCCTCAGCGCACACTCGCAGCCATTTAGATAATTGAGTGATTAATTGATACCTAATGATCAGCATAGACCTTATGTTCTGCTTTCATTTCAAACTTGACAATTTATTATCAAGTTATCAGTTTAAACTTTAAACATCTACAACCAAAACTACTTCAGCTACCTTTATCAACCAATTTACACTGATATTACATAATAAACATGTTGTTTTATAATACTATAGTTAAAATAGCTAAATATCTACGGGTTTCAAGCTATGGTAATGGTTCTCTATTTCAATTTCAATTAAGTAATTCATATCAAAATATAATATAGATCCCCAAATATCCTTCAAATCAGGAAGGAATCATTAATCTGAAACTAAAATGGCTAAAAAGTGGTCTGTCATGAAAGCCTTGATGTGTGCTGTCCCATCAAGAGTGTTGTTCGCCCTGGACTCATCCCATCTGTCCCTTGTCCTGTGATAGTGATCAGTCTTCTGGGATCCGCCTCCACAGATGAGGGCGGCCTTCACCTGTCAGTCGTGCTGCTCTGGACT
Organism: Periophthalmus magnuspinnatus; assembly: GCF_009829125.3. Classification (NCBI taxonomy): domain Eukaryota; kingdom Metazoa; phylum Chordata; class Actinopteri; order Gobiiformes; family Gobiidae; genus Periophthalmus; species Periophthalmus magnuspinnatus. Next base: position 9,752,963 of record NC_047138.1, read on the forward strand.
AACCTGGTCTACTCAGGTCACCTCAAGCAAAGATTTTCAAAGACTTAAAAGAATGACAGTGGACCAGGTTACTATGTTCCCAGTAACATCCAATATATGAATCTAAAATGTTGGCTTGTTTGTATAGAATTTAAAAAAATGTTATAGTTCACCGCAAAATAAGGACTATCTACAATAATCTGCGTTATTTCTTAGACTTCAAAGAACAACATATCTGCTCTCCAACAGATAGTGGAGAGTGAGAGAAAACATTGTATAAATTCTACAATATGGAAAAACACAGACTCCCCTTTTCACTTCCATATCCCCCTTTGACAATGCTGTATGTCAAACTAACACAGCTGAGAAACTACATCAACATAAAGTGTGGTCCCTGATATCTTTCTGCTTCCTGGAACAATATTTGAGTCTTTTGGACAGAAGCCGGGTCCACAGCTGTGTCCTGCAGGGACATCCCACTGAAAACATGCAGGACACTGGTCAGTTGCTGGTCGTTTAAACAAGAAAATTCGTGCTTACTTCAGTACTACTTCTAACTGTGTTTACATTAGAGTTTTATGTGTTTACATTAGAGTTTTATGTGTTTACATTACAGTTTTGGAGTGACAGATTTCATGATTTGTGTAACATATTATCTTAAAGTTTTTAGCCATAATGAGAAAGAGCAGTGACTTTTAGAGATGCAAATGCATGTTGTTTTGTAGATGTCAGCGTCAATTGCTACTGTATAATGTGAAGTGATGCAGACCATCTGTGATGTTTAGACAAGGTCATAAATGCATGCGCTGATCTGTTTAAAGTTGGTTTATTATGATATAGTAGAAAAGGTTTTTATTATAGAGACAAAAATACATACATACAAAACTATTCTTAAAAATGTAATATATTTGTCTAGTATAAAATGAATCACTACAATATAAACCCCACTTTAAAAGTTTCCTTGTAAACCCTCTAAATGACTAAGCTAGGGACCGGAAAGTTTAAAATATTCTTACCACTTATTCTATTTAAACAAAACAAATAGGAACACACCCCATAATAATTCTAGTGGTGTGGAAGCAAGCCCACTAGGCTGCCTTTTAATCAAAACTTCACTGAGGTGAAATGCGTTAAAATCTGATTGTCATTTTGACGATTGTGATATTTGTATAATTAAAAAGGAGAGGCCAACATTTGCCCTGTATATGGAATGACTGCTGCATTGATGAAATTATCTATCTTGAAATAAATTAATATGTTTATCAGGTCCAGGGGGACAATTTAATAACTCACCTGTCACAACGAACCGATTGTGTCTGGAAAACTGGCAGCACATAATTACCCACAATGCTTTGCATCTTTGCAAAAGAAAATTGATGAAACACAATCTAAATTAGAGACTGTAATCCATTCCAGACTGTGATGGGAAAAGGCCTATATAAAGAGGATAAATGAAAAAGATTCTTGGGTTAGATTTACATAACCATGAGAGCTCTTACAAGCTCAGGTTTGTTCATGTGGACATCAATCTAAAGTTACACACTTGTACTCTTAAAGTGATCTATTACAGACATCTTTGTCCACAAGGGCTGGCACATGCACGCATCATCAGTTTACAGTTATTCCTCCAGACTTGCTCTAATCTTAACACTAAACTCATCATGTCTAAATATGTCCTACATTGATTTATGTTATGGAGATGTGCTTGTTGGGAATGTGAAGAACACTTACACCTCCCCACAACACATGCACACACACACTCATCCGTCTATTCATCCAGGAGAATGATAGGACTCTGTTTAAGCTGGAAGTGCCCGCTCCTTTTTAGGCCACAAGTGCATTCTCAGGTCTGTACATCTCACTGTCATCACACTATCAGGTTAACGCAAGCCTTTTCCTAATAGAGCCCACTTAATGCATCCTGTGGTTTATTCTTGGGGAAAAAATAGTCGCTCAAACCCACTCTCTCTGTCTCACATACTGGAAAAATGACTACGCGCCCACAAGGCAGCCCAAGCACCCTGTGACATCAGTCTTCCTGTGGCCCTGCACTATCACTAATGGGTGATACCAGCCATGAAACCTAAAACAGCAGTAGCACAGAGCTTCATGTTGTAAGCCACATGACCGTTTAACCATTAGCTTAATGTATCAGCTTGAAAGCTCCTCCACTATAACTAATTATACTGTTGTGTCATTACTTAGTTTACTATTCCGCATTTTGACAGTAAGGGTCTTTGTGCTGGTCCGGAGAGCACAGGAAGGGCACTCTGTGATTTTGGGTTAGACTAAGACTAAAAGATGATTCCCAAAACATTATCATATATATAATAACTAATATATTAACTAAAAATTTCAAATGTATCCGTATGCTAAGTTTATAAAAAAAACAAAAACAAAAAATGAATAAAACTTATCATGGTTAGAATCTATTCAACTACATGATTTCTTATAATTCCTTCGTATTGTGTCAGTGTAATGCCACTTCATTTTCCTATCATGAGGTGATGGGCCTGCATTTGTAGTTCAGCTGGGCGTGTGGCTGGTGCTGAGTGAGCAGAGGAGCTGAGAGCGCAGAGGAGCTACATGGAGTTTTTAATCTGTCTGTCTGTGTCTCTTCTCTGTCATTAACCCCGCGGCCCGACAGCCTGCTCCCCGTGACACTGACCTGCTTCACCTAATGAGCAACCAATTACTACAAATTAGGCGAGAGAGAGGGCATCGCCATCATCCACTGCACACTCCACTTAACAGTTCATGGGGATTTGGATGTCGCAGGATGTACAGGTAGAATAAATAATGAGAAGATATGCTTTTGTATTTCTGTATGCTGAATATCGCCTGTGCTTGTGCAGTGGTCTTACAGCCATGTCTTGTCCAGTGTGGCTGCAGCCCTGAGTGAGCTCCACAGATCATCTGTATTTGCACCTGCTCCTGTTGGACGTGGACGTGAGGACTGAGTACACCCACATAGTTAGTCTTTAACCTTGCACACCTGGCCACTCGGCAGGACCAGCTTCTCTCTGGCCCCAGCTTGATGTTTATTCATTTATTTATGGGAATCCTGGAAGTGATCGCCCTCGTCTCAGTCTCTTGTGGCAGCCATGGAAGGCAGCCCAAATGCATGCGTGGCAGAGGAAATTAATTAGGCATTAATTACCTCATGCTAATGTGTGTAGGCTTTTTTTTAAGGGCAAGCCTGTTAGCTAATTTGTAAAAAGTGTTCCACACAACGTCAAGAGTGGGGAACAGACAGTGTCTTGTAGGCTATATTTGGATGCAAAGAGAAAAGTGAAATCAGAGTGAGATAGAAGAAGCCTTGAGATGTTAATAAACAAGAGGAGAGTGTGGCCTGCAGAGGTCGCCGCGCCTGCTTCTGCTCTTTATTTGTCTCTAGTCTGATATGGCCTGTAAGCCACACACACACACACACCTACACACACATGCACACACAGGGAGAAGCGGTGAGACGAAGGAAGAGGGAAGTGAGGCGTTTATTTGTTGCTTCACTCTTAACAGGCTGTTGGCTTCAGCAGGGAGCCCCCAAAGGTAGAGTTCAGAAACATATCTGTGTTCATATGTGTGTACAAGTGTGTGTGCATGCTTTGAGCCTGCATCTTTGCTCTGCTTTGCCAGGAGCTTACTAACAGAACTTGTGTTAATAGAATACTCAACAGTGAAACACTCTGCTGCCTGGTATACAGAGGAAGCCCTGGGGACCATGTAACAGAGAAATCTGCATTCAGACACAATATGTCTATAAAACATATATAAGAAACAAAAGCAGGTGGTCTGAATATGCATAATTGTTACTGTCTCAAAACCTTAAAAACAGTTGCACCAAAATAGCTGACCTACTGTGGGAGGAAAAATGGATAAAGCAGTCTAAAGCGTGGTGAAATAAAACCCAGTGTTGAACATTGAGCAGCCTGGCCCCTGTCATCTGTCTGCTGATATATATGATGGTTATCTGGCTATCTCCCTGTGTTCTGTTAACCTTAGCCTGCTCACACTGAGGACTCTTAGCGGCAGTACAGACAGCTTGATCAATAGGTCAGTGTGCTGACAGCGGTCCTTAGGGTGCTCCCGGTACAGGGAGACCGGGGTGGGCTGTGGCTGAGGAAGGGGGCAGTTAAGGGTGATCATGTATCCCGCTGACACACAGCACCTAAGCCTAAGGGATGAACAATAGCCACAAAACACTCATTTAACAGATGACCCTAACCTCAAGCGTCTGCAAAATCACAGCCAGGGTTCCCATCACACATAAGAGGCACATGTCACCCTCAAGCCAGGCCTCATCCAGCATCCAACCCACAGGCCTAATACAGAGTTAATCTAAACTAGGCCACAACGGCAGACATACAAAACCTTTCTTGAAAATGTACACATTTAGTCTTTAATTTATCCATTTGAATTTGACAGGACTGGCCAAAGCCCATATGTTCAGGCCATGTCTCATTGACAGAGCCTCTTCCTTTCTTTAACTATTGACTGTGTTTTGTCCTCCTCTGAACAGAGACAGCAGCATTGAGTATTTGTGACTTGTATGTTATTACTTGGCCGTCCCTTTGCTGTGGCCGTCTGGATGACAGACAAAGAGTGTGTAAGGCACATGGGAGATGCTGCCACAGATAACCTCACATTTCCATTCAAACAGAGCTTTTGACAAAGCCTTAGCAACAGGCTCCTTAATCAGAGGGGGCCGCAGCGCAGCCTCCTCCTCTGCTCTCCTTACAGCCGTGATCTTGAGAAGGAGCTGCAAATTGGAAATTATTACACATTAAACCCTCGGCGCACAGGCCACGATCGAAGTGGATCAATATCTTGCCCGGCACAATAAATCAGATGCTTTCTCTCTCCTACCTCTCGCTTTCTTTCCAAGTGGCTATAGGCCGCAGAGCCACTGGAACATATTTAAATTTTCTTGTAACAAATTAATTCCAACATTTTCTCTTGATTGAATTAGGGCAAGTGCTGGTGCTGTCACAAGTGTTTGGGCTGCTCCCAGGGAGAGACAAATTGCCCGGCCTGGACACGGGTAACAAGCGGTGGTGTTGAGTCGCTGATAATCTCCCCACTAATTCTCCATTACAGCAAAATGAGGCCATAAATCTTCCTGACAGCTGATCGATGTAAACATTGTTTCCCCCATGATTGCCAGCTCTCCCAGCGGAGCTACTGTCCGCTCACAATCCGCTGAAATTACTCCCGCAACCAGGCCCTCCCTTTCTCCTCGCTCTCCCCTCTCCCCTGGAAGAACTGTGTGTGCATGGGATTGGCCTGCTGGGGAAACCAAAGTCACTGTTGTCCTGTCTGGGGTAATAGGTAGCTCGTCTAATTTTAGCTCACAGCCTGCTAAACAAATGGAAAATATTAATCAAAATGTCTGCTCTTTAGCCCCTATGTTCAATACACATAAAAACTGCCAAAAGGAATCAAATATTTATCTAAAAATCACTGTAATCGTAGCAGCAATAATTACAGTTTACATTATCACTGCACTCAATTATGTATTTCTTGAAGATGCACTATGTCATTTTTATGGTTGAGGACCCACCACTTGCTTGTGTCTATAGAGAATGTTTATGCTTTGCCTGGAATATTCCATAGTAAGGCATTAAACTAAACTAAGCTATCTCTGTTCATGTTTTAAAGACATTTTTAGCAATATAAATACCGGAAATTAAATAAATGCAAGATGGAAGTATCACGGCATGGTGTGGAACAGGCAAAGCAATAACATCTCTATGGAGACAACAGAAAAATTCCATGGTGCACCTTTAAGAATATTTGCATGTTCAATTTTGTTTATTATAACAAAAGTTGACTTATTTTATTATGTGTCTGTACTTATTTTATTGTTATATTATGTGGTTTATAAACTGATAATATGTCCAAGCTCTGCCTACATGGAAGTATTCATGTACACATCTCCCACAGAGCACCGGACGGGGCCCATCACATGCGAATTACCAGGATACAACATCTTTCAATGGCTCAAAAAGGTTACGCAGGCCAGCCACTCCACTGCATTGGTTCCCGTCTGGCTGTGTCACTTGCATTATGACTTCATCACCCCTGAGAGAGGAGGAAGAGAAGGCAAAGAAAAACAGTTCGCACTCATCCGTCAATGTCCATCTCAAATTACTGCTCAACCAATCACTAGAGAGGATCAATAGGAAGCGGCTGGGCAGGTTGAAGGAGCTGGGGCTTTGAGATGAAAAGAAGAAGGGAGGTCTGGAGATGTCCACTGAAGACAGAAGAAGAAGTGATCAATGCAAGAAGATGGAGTTTGTCATTTAAAAAGAAGGAGTGAGATGTTTGGGTCCTCCCACCTGCTCTGAGCCATATATGAGGATAACACTCAGCAATCCAGCGCCTGCAACTTCAAGTGAAAAATACAGATAATTTCTTTCATGGGTGGATTATACTAAGTGTAAGAGCTTGAACAAGAGACACATTTTAAATGACAAGGTTAAAAGGTTACCACATCGCCAAAGCTGGAGTGTTTTTGTGGTTGTGTTTCTGTTTTGCAATAGTATCTATTTACAGTGGTCTAACGTGGGCACCAGGTTGAACTGGATACTGATGATGCATAGCAAATTTACGTAATTTTAATTCACTCTACTATTCAAAAACATAAATAGCTTTCTTATCTGGCTCTTTATGCCACATAGCTTAATCTTTCATATAGTTTGATTTCATAAAGCTGTTCACATATGACAGGAAGGATGATCTTTTTGACCATTTGAATGATAGTGAATGAAGGAGTTCACTGTTGTTTATGGTGTTAACATATGCAAACTAAAAAAAAACATGTTCTCACAATAAGCACATGAGTAGAAATTGATATCATGATATCCCTAGTACGCCAACAGCTCAGGACGCTGCTAAATAAGTCTCAGGTTCTGATGGAAACTTGGCAGGAGACATGTATCTGCTGTACGCTGTATTGACCACTAATAATAGGGAGTTGGCAGTTGGTCATGTTTTGCTTGATCGCTGTTAGTTAATCATACCTCTCCAATCCAATATCACTCTACAAGTGTTAGCATTTATAATAATCCTCGCACTAGCAATTACTTCCAATTTGCATAGATCAGTGGTGCACATTTAAAGGGCAGTCTTTAACCAGCACGTCTCTACACTGCTGTAATTGCATAGAGTTGTGGATGTATTGCTCCAGCCCACGCCTCCTCCACATTCAAAGTCACAGAGAGTGTCAGGCCTGACCCCTCTGCTCCTGTTGCACAAGCAGAGCAATATACACTCCAATGGCAGGCAGCTGTGTGTGTACAAACGGCTGATTAACTCAATAAGAAACAAAGATCTTTATTGGAACGCTGTGTGCAGTAATGGTTGCTTGATTGGAAGCCAGTGGTTGTATTGACAGGTGAAGTGGACTGATTAATGGAGGCTTAGTCCAGAAAGGATAACAGTCCTTCACATGGCTTATTTAACGCTAAAAGAGTGACGGATGGTTCACTGCTGAGTGTTCACTTAGACGCCTCTTCAGCACCATAATGGACCTTATTATGCACTAGGAACAAAACAGCCAATCTGCTTTTGTTTTGCAACATTGTAGTCCAATGTGAACCGGATCAAGCTGGGAATGTTCTAGTTGCAGGGTCAGGGTTTCTAGCAGTAATCGGCAATACCAGTAAGTTCTGATCCTGTACCAAATAATACTATGGTAAGTATTAAATTGCACTGGAGCTCCTCATATATATATATATATATATATATATATATATATATATATATATATATATATATATATATATATATATATATATATATATATATATATATATATATATATATATATATATATATATATATAGGCGTCACCCATCTTGATCTGATCTAAAAAATGTATTTATGTGCAGATAAACTACTGTAAAATATAACAATGTATTTCAAAAATTGTCAAAAACTGCATTTTGTGCCGCTTTTTGCATGAAAATTGATACTTTATGATAGCTCAGTCAGTATTGCGACATAGGTGCATAGACACAGAATATGTTTAATAAGATATTTATACGGAGGTAGTACGTGAGAGGTTATTGATTTACTGACAATTATACGAAGATAATCTTACATTTGCACCAGCCTCACCAATTATGACTATATATTAAAAGACAAGTTTAAATATTCAGTCTTAAGGTCAAAAAGGGGCTTTATTTTACAAGCTTAATACAAGATTTCCACAAGCGCTCCCCAATTGGCACAAAAATCCATTCTTTTAACTAGACATAATTAGTTTCTGGGCAGTAATTAATAACCTTAATTGTAATCCAAGGTCATGAACATGTAGACTTTTAATTTCTAAACTTGTATATGTTATATAAGTCTCGCATTGCCCCTTATAGCAACATCAGTATGAGCAACTGTCTGTTACGGCTGCTCATGCTAACTGTTTGACCTAAAGGGTTGAGTTTTTAAGTAGACCCCAAGCAGAAAAAGCCAGTGTGGTGTTATTCAAAACAAAGTGTGCAGAAAAGTGAACATAGACTATGAGTATTGTGTCTGTCATAGGGGTCAAAGGTCACTTGTTTGGGGCTTGGTTGAAGCTCTAGTTTCAATTCACGGATCAGAATAGCTCAAATTGACACCAGGACCCATCTGCCCACTGAATTAATCCTACACTCTCTTCCATTTGCCTGTTTTTTTGTTTTCTTTATCAGCTCCATCCATTTCTTTATTCATTCAGTTGACTTTTGAGAGGGGAGAGGTGACATGTCCCGGGGCATGTATGTGCGTTGTGTAAAAAAAACCAAAACAGTTATTTCATGTGTAACATTTGCAGACTGCAGGGTCACAGGCAGTTGTATTTTTTCACTCTCCCTCTTCTCTCTCTCCCTCTGTCTCTGTTAAATCGATTGTTTGTTTGTAGGGAGCTCAAATGAAGAAGCCGCATTCAGATCCGCGCTGGCAACGAGCTGAAACGCTGCTTGGGGGAAGAGGCAGGCAAAAAGCAGAGCGGCCTGCACCATCAGCGCTCCTGACCTTAGGGCCAGAGAGAGGGACGAGAGAGAGGGAGAGAGAGTGGGAGAAAGAGAGAGAGAGGATACAACCAAGCAGCCAGCACTGTTCACTGTGGAGCATGGGTCCATCTGCCCTGGCCCTCTGCTTAAGTGAGTGCAAATTAACCAAAATCAAACTTTTAAGGGTCAATATGAATTTGATATTTTCTGCATACCAAAGAGTGGTAATATTAGAAAGAATCTGTATGCTCTTTGAAAGGGTCGGTATGCTATGTTAATTTATTTGACTATTCTGCATGAGTGGCAAGCAAAAGGTGAGGATCCCTGATGAATAAAGGAAAAAAACAGGAAAACATTGACTGATAACTTGCATGACTGGCTCTGACTATCAAGTAATCAACATAAAGAAACAGCCTGTAATCCCAGAATGAGAGAAAAGGCTGTGCAAAGATGACACACTGACACATAGGGGGCAGCGTGGCTTGTTTTGCTGAGTGCTGGCTGCGTGTCTTGGGTCTCCCTCTTGCTCTGTCATTGGCAGCTCTGTGGAGTGGTGCTGGTGACTGTGGCACTGGAGCCCCACGGGGGTCAGCCATGTAAGGAACATAAAAGGCCAATTTAATTTAGCGCGTCCGCGGCTACAAAGTATTTTAATTCCGACAGCTGTGACTGAGGAGTTAATATTTGACTTGTCAGAAGTAGGGCTGAGGCCAGTGAATCATTGTAATTCTCATTAAGAGGCTCTCCCCCAGCAGCGCCCTAATGCAGAATAATGAAAGTCAAGACGGAGTGAGCTTCTAATGCCAGTTGAGGCCTATCTTTTAATATTCCCCTCTTGATGGATTAGGGAAGCGGGAAATTCATCTTGGATCATAGGGCCTAATTTAATAAGGGATCATTCCAGGAGTATTGCATTTTATAATAATGTCATTTAAAGTGTCGTCTTCCATTTTTACTGTCCCGTATGTATGCTTATATAATGGTGCCAGAGGGATGTGTTTTTACAGTGCTCACATCTCCACTGTGCCCCCTTAGACCACACTACCCTGAACACTGCATTACTCAAAGTCCCTTCTGGCTTCACTGTTTTCATTTCACATTTTCAGCTCATGGCCGACTGAGTGAGCGCTGTGAGAAGTTCAGTTACTTAAGCTCGCTGCTGTTTGCTCAAATTATTTGTAATAGTATTTAGAGAAAATAACTATGATATGAGAGTTGGGATTGTAAATATCACCCAAAGGAAATATTATAAAGATACATTACATTTGCTCCATCACAAGTGACTAAGAGGCACTCTCCAAGAAGCAGTGGTGCTATAATTATCCAGCCCACTCACAAAGAGAGGCTTTCACAGAATAAACAAATCTGACTAACATGAGCAAGTGTTGATGTTTGCAGAAGCATTCACATTACGAATTGTATTGTGAGGGAAAATATAGACCGAAAATTATGTACTAACAAAATTCAGAACCAGTGTGTTTATCATCACATATTTTGCTATACACACATAACATGTAATGAGTCTAAAGAAGGTTGTGTCAGTTATTACCATCACAAACACATGAGATTTTCATACGGAATAATCTAAACTTGAGAATATAGTTCAATTTATCTGCAATATGTAGCTCATTTTACATTCTGGCAACAACTAAATCTGGTATGTAAGAATCTTTTAAATCTGGTATGCAAGAATCATTTCAGGATGGAAAAAATACACATTCTTACATTATTTTATTGAACAAATGACTAAAATGTCTGGAGTGGTTTGGAGTCGAGTTCAGAGTTGGGAGGATGGAGTATTTTTATTTATATTTTGTTTAATTACCCTGGTTGAAAGTCTTTCTTATTCACATAAGACAACATTGAAAGCCATTTTTATTAGTTTTTAGTAATGCAAATTACAACCTAATTGATTTTTGGTAATTTTGTGTATCTTTTTTCTGTCTATTTATGTATTATGACTAAATACACTTCATACTTAAGGCCCAGGGTTACTTAGAAACGGCAGTGCCACCATTACCACAAACTGTACTTAAGTTTGTCAGTAGGAATTTGTTAAGATGGTCATAACTGAAGTGCATGTCATGTTAAAAGTATGTCTCCTGTCATCATGGAGATAACAGGCAGCCTCTCAAACTGCTGCAGCCTCACAAAGTGTTTCTCTTTAACGCTCTCATGTCTTTGACACCTCAGTCCATGAGCTTCTCCAACATACTTCTATCTGCTTTACACATACCACTGCTCTTATCCACTGATACTACTGACTTTGGGTTTCACTTCACTCCACTGCTCCTTACAACTAAAGCATAAGTATGTACATCATTATAAAATTAAAATAAAAAATATGTTGTGTTTTAGGATTGAGTCTATAATATCTATAAAAGAGACTACAGTGATTAATCATAACAATCATGACTAGTTGACTATTAAAATAATCATATTATATTAATATATTATATCAATCATAATTGTTATCTGGACTGTAAAACACCTTTTATAACAAAGACAATGGTATTATTAAATAAATGTCAACAATAGAATAAACTTTGTTATTAATAATACAATTAATTTTATATGATATATCTACAACACTTTAGTATCCATTTTCAACCTTTAATTTGTTAAAAATGTATTTTTTTATTCAGTGTACAACTGAAATAATTGTTTGACTCATCAACTGTTCAAAAAAAAAAAAAAAAAAAAGCGCTGACTAGTCAACTTCTAAAATAATGGTTTGTTCCACAGTGACCAACAGTGCTGCTGCTACTATTTTAGACCTTTAGACTAACTGCTGCAAACATGTATGAGTAAAGGTTTATTTTTACATAGGTCCTGACCAAGACCAGTGACATAATGACCTACCAGGATGATTTGAGCTACTGAGAAACTCTAAACAACATAGCAGTGCGGAGAGGAAGGAGCGCGACCATGGGCCAACTTGTGAGCTCTATTTTTACATCCCATTTGAGAATGAGATAGTGTCCTTCACTCACACCACCCATCGCGGAGAGGAGGCTAATGCAGGCCTATTTAATTAAACGTTGGCAGCTTGTTGAGCCAATCCAATACTCCCCCACAGTGGGGTCCTACCTCCACCCATGCCTCCTTTGGCCCCCATAATGCAGCTCAGTCAGCTCTAAGCATTTTGTCTGCCCTTCTCTCAGCTAGTGGCCCACTTAACCTGCAGATCCCAGTTGAACTTGACATGGGCCCCCCACCATTATACATTACCTATCATCTTATTAGCCAGTAATATAGTCTGTGAGTATGAGTGGCATGCTCGTGAGTATAACCCAGGAATAGCAACTTCCATGTACTCACCTATAAGGAGTAAATTACCATAGCAATGCAGCTGTCAATACTGTTGTATCAATGAGAGGACACAAGTGGCAAGATCAATAAAAACATCACAATGAGACGTTTAGGATGACAGGCGCTTCCCTGCTTTAAAATTCTAATACTTTTTAAGTGGTTGACCCTCTTCTCCCATAATACACTTCCTCAAAGACACAGAACTTGCTTAAACTTTTTGAATCACATTTCACAGTTGATAAAAGGATGGGCTGTTTGCACAAAGTCAAAATGACGTATGATAAATGATTGCACTTAGGCTGGGACAAATTCTTGTTACAGTATCTGCTTATGTTAAAATTTAATGAGCTTTTGGAGACTGGAAAACAGGCATTTTGTGCATCTGTAATTCATTTTATTTCTCCTCAGATTTAATATTTAAGAATGATTCATGTTTGAAATGTGCCCAAAGCATTCAACAGTCCTCTTTGCATGTTTTAAGCACAAAACATCAATCTTAGATCTTGTTAATTGCATTTTCGTCGTTAGGAGCTCCTTGAGTGGCATTCTATATAATAAACGAAGAGCTGTGTTCGTGTTTACAATTTCTTCAAATCAAAATCCAGAACATTCCTTATACAGTTATGTGTTTGTATGCGACTAACCAGTGAAAATTCTAACTAAATTGCATGAAGGACATCTATCATGGACTTGTATGTTTTCTGAAATCAGTGAGATGTATAGATATTTGGGCATCCACAGATTTATGACTGTATGTAAAACTCCTAACAGCTTATATGAGCGCAGAATTGGGTGTACACAGGTGATTGATGAGTACACTGAAAAGCAGCAGCTATTTTCCATCCCATCTAAACTTTTCCTTGACCACAGGCGTCTGTCGCCAGTTCAAGAGCACTTGAGTGTGGCTGACAGATATATAAATGGTTATAAATGTTCCCTGAGCACCATGTTGAAAAAGTGTTTAATGCTGAAGCGAATGATCCTGGACCTCCCTGGATTTAGCCACATTAAAAGGACACTTGAGCATCCCCACACAAATACAGGGTGATTGGTCTGCGTTTTTGTCATTGCATGATATTTGAAAATGACATTTTGTAAACTTCAGACGGTGTGAATACAATCAATATGAGATGAGTTAGGTCTGTGTTTCCCAAAGCCTTTTGTAATTTAAGATGTGTGTACAAACACTTGATGATTGAAAAGCAAGACCTCTATTATAGTCACACACAGATGATTGGATCTTACCAGCTTGTAACTACAGAGCACTGGGCCAAGTGGGCTGCAGTTACTCTCTCTTTTGGTTGTTTCTGTCAAATTCTTACACACTGTTCCCTCAGACCACAATCATAATACATACGTAAACCAACCTGCACAAAAATGCATACACAAGTCAGTGCATCTGCAAACACCAAATGTTTTTTTCAATGGAAACAATGCAAGCCTGTCAGAGTCACCAATACTCACAGATCACATACCCCCTTGTTATGTCTTCTACCAAGGCTGGGAGCTATACATTATTCTGTCGTCCTAATCTGCGAACCAGCTGCAAATGGAAATGAATTAATAACAAATAAAAAGCAGGCAGTGCATTGCACTGCAGCATGCCCCAGGGCACCTAAACAGGAAACAGTGAAACAATTAGACTTTTGTTTTGTTCTGACCTCTGTTTTGTTTTGTTCTACTTAGCTGTTGAACAGAATGAGCAGGGAATACCAAGTGTTTATCTGCAATCAGCACAGTAGAACATCTCTGGTCATAGCAGGGGTCGGATCTGAGTGAACACCCACTTTTTATTCTACAGTCAAATTAAATGCAGTGTTAACCATAAGTTGTGAATGCTGAAACGGCTGACTGCAGCCCACACTAGTGCTGTGGTTAGCCAGGCCTGCTCGGTGCCTATATGCAATAACAGGCAGCGATACAGCGTCCTAATTGCTGGTCTGAGTGCTACTGCAGGGAGTTTTCTGCAGGTTTCTTTACCACTTTCTCTCCATGTGATGTATTTGAAGTATGTCTTTTATCTGCTCCTGCTCCTGGTGGCTGTTGTCTTTGGTGGTGTGTGTGCGTCCTGCTCTCTGAGCTCCTCCAACATAACAAAAGCAGGCCCTTTGAGAGACAAGCATGAGGAGGAAACCTCCACATACATATATACATTTGTGCAAACTACCCCAGTACAGAAGAGTCAATCACAGGCGGCATGCAGAAAATGCATTTACTGTCATTATAAGTGCTCTGTGTGATTGTTGAACATGTCCTAATTTGATAAAAGGCCAGTGCGGGAAATGAGAGTAGTGTTTGTCTCAAGGGTTGTAGCTGGGTAAATATAGAAAGTAAGACAGCAGTTGATATGAAGGATAGGCATGCTCTATGACTCACAGGCATTCTATGAGCAAGTTATTTAGATTCATATGGGACCAAATAAGCCATTCAGTAAAAAGGCCATCCAATCAAAACACACTGTTGAATGATTCTGTGTGTCACATAGATCTGGAGTGTCTTTGTTTGGGACAGGGCAGAAGTCAGAGGGGCAGCAGCAGCAGTCTGGCTGGCTCCCGGCTGGCTGTGTGAGGATGTGTGTCTTAAGAGTGTGTTGAGAGGAGAGTGAGAGCGTGGCTCGTCTCCATGTCTAATCAGCAGAACACTTGTGTGTCCCCGTCTCATTGTCTCCTGGGCCCCTCAGAGTGGAGGCCCTCCACTCTGCAGCACACCTCAGGACATGCTGATAGATGCAGGCTCACTGCTCCAAACAAATGTACACAGCACATTTCAGGACACAGACAAAAATCACTGGAGTAAATTTGTATTATTGCTATCACCAAAAAGAGGATATGACTTTTAAAAGGTGACAAAGTGTAACCTAATGTATCAGATGTCAAATCAATCGCAGTTGCTTTGAGTCTTAAATGTGTATATTGACGTTGTCCCTTGTAGGTATACGCTGTAAGTTTTTCACTTACAGTATTCTACAGCAGACCTCACTGAGTCTGCTCTTTGATGGGACAGTTGGTGCATCCCGTCATTTCTCTACTCTTGCACATCCCAGTCAGTGTTTCAATCTCCTCCATTACTGGCGAGGCTTCCAATCAATAATTCAATAGTTTTGGCGTCTTAATCCAACCCCAAACAGTGAGACACATAAACCAATGCAGACTGTGTGAGCAGTATTAATTAATAGGTACAGACATTGCGTTTTGTGTGGAAATATCGGAAGGGTAATATGATTCCGATTCCTATAATAGGCTCTTGAGTCAGGTGCCTATTAAATGTTCAATAATAGGCGGTAAAAGTCAGGAAATTAATCTGGTGCCTTTTTAAATCAAGCGATAGATTCTCCGTTCTTCTCCAACAACACCATGCAAAACTTTCTTTTTTTTTTTTCTTTCTTTTTTTTTTTGATTGGTGAGATTGACTGGCCAGTCTCCAGACAGAGCATGACAGTGGAAAATTTTACCGCGAACCACTTTCATTTGACGTAGTAACCCATTATGGTTAGATCAACTCTTAATCTCGCAAAAAAAACTGGGAATGTGCCAAATGGATTTTTTATTACATTAGATTGTAGTTTAGGGAGCACAAATAGGCCTAGGTCTAGGCTATTTTCAAAAATACATTTAGCGCAGTTATCAAGCTTTTAATTAAGGCCATTAGTCCACAGTTAGGCAATTACGCACGTTTTTGTTTTATTTTATACGCGCTATCCAGTGGCCGTGCGTTTTATCTGCCTGTTGGCCTGTCCGTCTGCTTGTAGTGGAAATGAGCAGAGCTCCTCTCCAAACGCTCTATAACCAAACTATGAATAATGCATTGATTTGGAAGCGGAGCAGCAAGAGAGCCATGTTCCCCACTAAACGGGCCTGTCACCAGCGTGACGCTATCAAAAGCCTGACATCTACTGCCTAAATTATTAACATCCACGGCTTTGAGCGCGATAATAATAATAATAATAATAATAATAATAATAATAATAATAATAATAATAATAATAATAATAATAATAATAATAATAATAATAATATAGACTAATTAAGAAACGTAGTTTAATTTATTACAGGAAAGAAAACATTTTGTTTTGATGAATTCACGTTTCACAGAAAGTTGGACAAAAACAGTGAGATGAATTTTCTTCAGGAAATCGTGCCTCAAATTACTTCCACTGTTTTATAAAAACATTTACAATTCGAAACCACATGATCTTTAATACACATGAACAAAATAAAATGAACAATCCCGCGAGGCGTTTTGAAGCCACTAAATGATCAAAAATAACGTATGCTTTTGTGTGTATAAACATATTTTACACATGCCCGTACCGGTGCGTCTTGTTACTGGCCTGGGGCCTGGGATGTCTCGAGCAACCTCGTGAACGGGACTCGCCCTGACAGAAGGTCTTCACTGATCTGACATGTTAGTCGAGCAGAAGTGCTCCAAACAGGGCCATGGCCAAAGTTGAGCTGGGGGTAGCGGGGGGAGAGTAGGAGTAACACACACGCAGCGTCAGGCATAGGGCACACTCACTTTTTAGTTGGCCATAGAACGCAAACATTCGAAACACTGCATTTACCCTTCTCTGTTCAGTCACAGAGAAACTAATGAAAAAGACGAGGCCAGCCTCTATATCGATTCAATAAAACACCAATAACAATGTTTAAAGAAAACAAGTGCAGAATGGTTCGCCTGTTTGAGAAAGAGCCCATCGTCCAGCTGCATGTTCTCCTTCGGGCTGTCCCGGGCCCTCCGGCTGTGGGCCCATGGGACCACATAGGGACATGCTTTAACGTCCCATGAGTTCCAACAATTTATAGGCTACAGTTTGTTTCTTTTTTGTTTCATAAATAGCCTGTATATTTATACATATTACCATTGTCCTTCATTAGAAAGAAAACATAAATATGGTCCTTGGATAATTCTCTCAGTTGAGTCCTTGTGTGTAGCCTCTTCCTCGTGGTTATAGTCGTCACAGTCCCAGCGCGGCCGTGTGCTTTTTGGCCTTGAGCCTCAGATCTGCGATGCTCGAGTTCTTGCTGGTGTTCTTGGCCGCGGCGGCAGCGGCCACAACGGAGGCCGCAGAGGCCGACTCTGCCAGTGTGGCCAAAGGCAGTCCAAACGGTGGCGCGGGGAACATCATGTATGGCGCATGCGCTGCCAGGTGAGAGTGCAGGTGGTGTTGAGCGTGGGCCACGGCACTGTCCAGCTGCAGTTGCGCCTGCACCTGAAAGGAGAAGGGCGGCACGTTGCAATGACTATCCTACAGGACGAGACGCACGGATGGGGAGAAAAGGGGGAGAAGACGAGTTAACTTTGCAGTGGCTGTTTGGATGGGTCATCTAGGCCTATGTCTACTAGTTATATCATTTATTTCAAGGCTGTCTTAAAAATCCAGTTGTTTTAGGTTATACGGTCAATTTAACATTTATGCTGTTTTACAACTGAGTCCCTAAGAGAAATTTGCTTTGTTTCCCAAACCTAAATTATAAATCTTATAAATATCGTGTAGGTATTTACATGTCTCATCAGTGACTGACAGTGGCAAGGGTTATTAAACAGACTCTTGTTGCCCCTATATTAGAACTGGAGTTAGTGCATAGCTATTGGGCACAGGCAGTGCCAAGACAACAGTCAGGGGATTGGTGTGGTAATAGTACTAGACGCTTCAAAAGAACTTGCCTGTTGGAATGGCATCCGTAAAGCCCCCACGTTGACATATGGTGCTACACGACATGCTTCAAATTGATTCGCTGCTCCAATCAGCACACCTGATGAAAAAAGAAAACAAAACCTGTTGGTATTGACTTTTAAATAAAACCATAAACTAGTGAATTAACAACGGTCACTTTGGGCAGCACATTCATTGAATTATAATTATAACTGCGTAAAGAGGACATTTTAGCGTTTACTGTGCCTGCCTGTAACAATAATATTGTGGCAGATGAAAGGCATACCTTTATGAAGCTGGTTTTCTTGCTTTCTGCATTTGGCTCTTCTGTTCTGGAACCAAACCTGTAGGGATACAAATTAATTAGAGTCCCACTGATTGGCAGCTGCTTGTGAGGCCGTGCTGCTTCTTCTCCAAGTGACAACAAGCGCGGGAAAAAAAAAAATATCCCCAAGGAGCGCTGAAACATTAATGATGTTGCTTAACCCGGATTTTAATTATTACATTTAGTTTATGTATTACAACGAGGGAGCACGAGGGCTGCTGCAATCGGTGTCAGGGAAATAGTTTAAACGAAAGCAGTAGAGCCACAAAGGGTGACATTAAATTCTTGTTGGGTGAATAGAGCCCCCCTTGTTGAGATGTGCAGGGCTATCGGCCTATAATAAATAACCTTGTCAGCGTTGGTTTCATCTTTCTATAGATTTGTGTCCCCGAAGAGTTGAATGGACTCTCAGATATCGAATAGCAGCAAAGCTATTACGGTTTGGGACATCAGAGCAAGGCGATCTGAGAGCATCTCCCTCGTTCTCTTCCCATTTCTCTCTCATTAAATGACCGCTGAAATTAATTACCCTTATCAGCTGAAAATCCATGTCGGCGAAACGCTTAAATGCCTCGCAGTTGTGTGTAATCACTGCCATAACACGCGCACGCACAGAAATGCTCGCGTTTAAACCTACAAGCGTCAATTTCACAGTAATGCCTTGGAACCAACATTAAACGAAGTATAACTATGATAATCTTCTTTGGATTTCAAAGAAAAAGCTTGAGCCGAATTAGTCTACAATGCAACATGTCAATCTCCAGTCTCCCTTTACATCGGTCCAGTGCGCACATGGATTGAAATATCATATTGATTTGCCTGTCAACTGGTTTCATTTATTGACCACAACATTATGTCAATCGGAAGTCCTTTTGTGCATGCCTTCAGGTATAATTTATGACTATAATCACTGCCAAATCCGTTATTGATTGAGATTAAAAATAAAATAAAATAAACGCAATGCCCTTGTGTACATTGTGGCAGGTATGGCTGTAGAAGGAAAAGAGAGAGTTGCTTTTGATTTGGCCAGAAAATAAAACTATAATTTATGCAAATCCCTGTGCGCATGGGACACAGTGCGCTTTTTGGGGACATTCCAGATCGGGATGGGGGAGCCCTAGTTTCTGCTCTTTGTGGGGATTGTGGTTTATTTGTATGATGACAATGTTTAGGCCTGCATTTGTTACTTCTTCAGATTTACCGCATTGAGCATGTTCTTTTTGTGCGTAAAATAAGACTGCTTTCCAAACGGTTTAAAAAGCTAGCTGTATGGTAGTTCTGGACAGTTCTTTGGGCCAACATGCCACTGTACAAGCCCCTGGACTCCAGCCTCACAAGGTTTCTGCGCAGATGGTCCAACGATAACAGACCTGATAAACACATTCATTCCTTCTTAACATAATACCCTAAAAGTGAACACTGCCCGTTGTTGTTATGACACAGTCTGGGGTTCAAATAGAGAAAATCAAAACAACAAGCTGTGTAAGAAAATTGCTCTTAAAAATTAAACTCTTGTAAGAAAAGCAACTATTCAAAAATATAGTAGTCACTTAACACATGTTCAGCAAGGCTATAAGCATTTGTACATTTAGGAAGACGTTTTGTAAAATAAATGGTTCTAATAAAAATAATCAAAAACATATGCTGCCACTATTTACTGTGAACATTTTGGTAAAACAAAATAAATTATGAGGCAATTATTTTGTTGAAATTATCCCACGAACAAGACGTAAAAACATTGTTTTTAATATTTTAATTATTTACTGGGAATTGCATACCTGTACTCGGGCCTCTGATAGTCCTAGCCGTTGGCTCAGCTCCTCCCGCATGAAAGCGTCCGGATAGTGCGTTTCATCGAATAGTCGCTCCAGTTCGTTAAGTTGCTCCAAAGTGAAGTTAGTCCGACTTCTCCTCTGTTTGATTTTAGTCTGTGTTTCGTCCTCAATTGGTTTGGAGTCCTCTTTTCTGTCCTTTATGTCCGTATTGCCTGCGTGAAACGGTAAACATAAAAATATTTACACTGCTAAGAACATTTTTCTCCATTCATTTTCTTTAATTCTGTGCGTAATTTGACGATAAACCCAATCCCGGTCTTTAAATGTACAATGTCAAGCCAATACAAAGCAAAAACGTGTGCCCTCACATCCCTCAAATATCACACAACTATCAGACCACAGATGTTTTGTCGAGCTACATAAAGCTCTTTAATAATTAACCGCTTATAAATATGTAACGCTGTGCCCACTGCTGGATGTCTCATAACTGCCGTTCCCTTTTCAAAGCGCACTGCTCTTTTTACACTTCGAGGTTCCTGAAAATTTTGTCCGTTACGCACAAAAAGCAATGCCTGTGGACATGTAAACCAATACGACCTTTATATCAATATGATAAGATTATTATAGCAATTTGGTCTTGCCGCAGAAATGCAATCACAATAACTCTATATTTGAGGGATTAATTAATCCCAAAATATTGATATTAATTTAGAACTAGGTGCATGCGTAGATAACATTTTGTACAGTGTATTCTTCAGATTTGTATTCAGTCCTTACAACACGCGCTTCACACCTGAGAGCAGACGTGTACGCAGACATAAGCTCGTTTACACGTTTGCACTGACGTGTGTGTCAGCTTTAGAAGCGCGTATCGCATAGATTTTTATTTGACATGAAAAAAAAAAATCCGACAAATCATTTGACTAAAAAAATTAAATCGTAAGAAGCATTGATACTCTCTGTGTATTCGGAATAATCGGCACTATACGCACGATGAGTTTGCAGTATACCACCAAAGCTGGGAATTGTACCTTTCTAAATTGTATACAAATAAATAGTTACAACATCACCACAGTAAATTACTTCATTAGGAAAAATGTTGTTTTGTTTATTGAACAATATGTTGAGGTAACTCTAACTTGGGAGAACTGTGATAATTTCTTGTTTAGCATACACACACCCCAAAATAAAAATGTTAGTTTTTGAATGTTCTGCTAGTGCTAAGAGTGCCCAAGATCAAAGCATGCACATAATGTGTAATCTAAAAGCCTTACCGTCTATGAGTTTAGGGCTCCCTGTGTCCCTGATTCTTTCCGGGCCGAGCATGTCCGTTTCTCTTCCTGGTGAGAGCGCAACGTTTCGGCTGACAACTGCTCCTGTTACCGCTTCTTCTCGACTCCCGGGCTCAACTGTTAAAGACTCCCTGCTCCCAGCGCGCGCCGAGCCGGTCTCCAGCACCTCCCTGTAGGTTATCACCTCCTTCTTTTCCTTCACTTTCTGATCGAAAGACTTGGACACAAAAGCGGTGAGCTCTTCCATCACTGCTTTCCCTCCTCGTTAGAAAGAAGACACACTCACCACTCTCCTCTCCCTTTTTCTCCTCGACAGCTTTTAAGACATCAATAGTGTGGTTCGTTTTTAAGTCGACCCCTTAGAAATGAGGCGAGGAGGTTAGGTGATGCTGCTGCCAACTCTGGGGATAGGTAAAACACATGTAAAGCAGTATCTTCTTAGCCAATTCCTCCTCCTTTGGATGCGGAGTTGGGAACCTGCTGGTGAACCTCTATTGAAGTCACAGTATTTATACTTTGCGGTGCCTTGCCCCCTTGATCCGTGCAAATTACCTCCCCTCAGGATGCCGGGATGAGCCCCCCTTCCCCTCCGCTGATAGGAGTGAGAGAGGGACTGAGAGAGAAAGAGAGAGGGAGCTTTAAACAAGCTTTACGCAGCGTCGCCGCTATTGGTCATTAATCCGAGATTGACAAGAGGGACTAATTAATTGAATTAAGCGCTCATTCGTTGCTATTGTCCTGAGTTAGTTTTCCAAACACCCGAGAGATGGCCATGGATCTCTTTTTTCTTCCTCTCTTCGACCGTCTCTCACTCAGCAGGGGTGGGGCTTAAAAATGGGAAAATGACACGAAAGGGGAGCACATGTTTTGAAGAGTGGTTCCTCAGTATCTCTCTGTGATCCGGGGGTAAAAGAAGACACAAGGATGACACGGGGCAGTGAGCAGCTGGGACGGGATGCAAGAGCAGTCAGTCGCGCAGCTTTGGGGAAGTACGCGTCTGCATAGGCTGTTTGGCTTCAGTCCTACTCGTGCATGGCGTGGACATTTTGCTTCGGGCCTATTAATTGAACCTATTAAAATAATTTGCATGCCAAAAAACTTTTATCTTTATAAACTTATTTAGGCTACTTCTTGAATTGATAATAATAATAATAATAATAATAATAATAATAATAATAATAATAATAATAACGTTATTATTATTATTATTATTATTATTATTATTATTATTATTATTATTATTATTATTATTATTATTATTATTGGATATTTCAAATGTTTATGGGTTAAAAGCGCAAATCCCCAATGCTGTTGCTGAAAACGTTTCATTTTAGTGCGATGTTGCCATGGTTCATCAATTAACGCTTTAATATCTCATTGCATTTAGGCCTATATTAACGCAAATATATCAAGAGTGGTGTATACCTAAAGGCATAGCCAACTGGTGTAATGTGTAGCAATCATAAGAATCTAAAAATGCAAAACAGGATTCAGGGTTTTTGTAAGATATGATAAATGATCAAAAAGGCCTAAAAGATGGTTACCCAATGCTCTCAAACAGCTGTAGGTCTACATATCAGTCTATAAATAAATTCATTTATTTGGCCTATATTAGTCTAGTTATGGGCAGCCTGGGCCTACTTTACAGTTTTTTTTAATCAACAACCTTTCCAATTAAGTTGATGCAAAAAAGGTCACACAGATATCGCCTTCTCTTACAGCTCATCGCCATGCTAAACATTGGACTATGAGATTGTCCATGATGCTGTAGGTCTGTAAATCGGCAATGCCAGTATCTTATAAAAACAATACAAATGTCTCAGGAGGCCTACCGAGCAGTTTGCGCTGCACTAGTCATTCACTAACCCATGTTCTCACACTTTTGCCACTGCTGCCCTGGGGCCGACTGACGGTGACTGGCTGTCAATACGCGACAAAGACCTTGGTCGCCACTCCAATGTTATGTCAATACACAACCTCGTTAATAGGCTGACTGCACTGGTCAGAGCTGAGATTGAATCGTCAGTCCTTGGGTTATGAGTTATTAATTAAAAAAATAACAAAATAACTAAAGCACATGCCACATTTGTATTTGGTTATTATGCTGAAGTAGGCAAATGGTCCCTGCGCGTCCTGAGTCGAGCAGACACATCCATTGCTCTGTGCTCGATTGCAATGCATGGGCTCGTCTATCGATGTTTCTCGCCTGATTCGTCTTGTAAGTTGAGCATGTTGTGGACTGGGTTTTATATGACAATTTGAAAGGTGAGCAGTGGTATTTTACTATTGTGAATATAATAATGCATTGCCTTAGCCTTTTTGTTTTTCATGAGTGTTATTTTAAAGGGAGAGACCGAACTGCAGCAGCCGCGCATGACTCGAAATGTGACTGTTTAATGTTCGTATCTAGCCACAATGCTAGCAGCTGGTTGCTACATTTTCAATGAAATATTACCATGCCTTATCTTTTTGGTTAGGTTTCTGTGATCACGTAACCTAATGCCCAATGATAAGATTTATGAATGCCGTTAATCAAGTACGAGTTTTGTGTTTTTTAGATTTGGGAGTCATAGCTTATTCGTAGTCATGTTGATTACACTATCACACAGGCTAGCATAATAAAGCAGCATGGGTCGCCGCTCGTCTGATAGTGATGATGACAGTCGGAGCAGACGAAAGAGAAAACAACGTCGCCGTTCGTCTTCTTCCTCGTCCTCCTCGTCCTCCTCCCGCAGGGTGAGCTCCAGCCGCAGCCAGAGGTCGACCCGCAGGAGCCGCTCCAGAGACAGAGACAGAGACAGAAACAGAGACCGGGACAGAGACAGGAGGTGAGTCTGATCTGAACCAAGACTTGGAAGTTGTAACCTTATAAATCCTACTGAACTCAGCATTTAGCGTAGGGTTTTTTGGGTTTCGGTGTGCAACAAGTCACGATTAACTTTACAATAAATAAGACTAATAATTGGTTTAATTATGCGTTTTGCCATTTAATTAATAATGCAGGCAATCTTAGGTTGAAACATGTTAAATCAACGTTTGCCTTGTACACTTGCCTCTCTTTTGGGCCCTATCCACTCACATGACAGGCATGGCTGTGGATTACTAGGGAGAAGTAGGTGAATGAAACAACTTGTGAATGTCACAATATACATTTCTAGAGGTACAATTACTGTGGGAAGAAACAAAACCATTTTATTATGAATATGCATTATTACTGACACCATAACAAAAGATAATCAAATATTGATTTCATCATTCCTCTGTTATGAAATCAAACTTGAATGAGTCAGATAAATAACTTAAATTTATCTTATAGTGTTTAATCAAACTTGCTATATGGCATAATTAATTTGTCATAAACAGGCAGACAAAAAGTACTTTAGGTCTACTTTTTTGGAATATAGTTTGAATTATCAAGATTCTCACAATTATAATTTTTTAGTACTTAAGATTATATCATGACCTGAATGAAGGCCATTATCAATTAACCGGAAAAACCCGACATCCATGGTTGAACAAAAAAAGTTCTAGATTAAATACTGTTAGAAATGTACTTGTGCTCATTATTATTCATCTGTGCCTTGCTGCACACTATCATAAACAATGATTTGTGAGGTTTGTTTAGAAATTAGATGCTACTCCATGCTACACCAAAAAGCCCCTATGCAGGAGCTGTGGGGCATCCTGCATGACTCTACAGCTTTTAGCTTATTCAAATCTTTAATATTGCAATGTTGTATTTGGCTTTGAATCGCATTTTCAGAATGCATGTTTGCTTTTGAGGTGAGGTGTGTCTATTATAAATGGATTAACATATTATGTGGTTACTCTTCTGGAGATTTTGTTGGCTTTTTCCTGGATACATCTTTTTGTCATTGGAATCAGCCAACCACTTAACATGATGGCCTTCTCCTTGGGTGTTGCAGGCGGAAAAGACGTTCCAGCAGCAGTTCATCTCACAGTTCATCGCGCAGGAGGCGGAGCCGCAGTGCAGACAGGGATAAAGGAAGAAGCCATCGGTCACACAGGTCACGCAGCCGAGACAGAAGGTATCACACACATGCTTCTTACATTTCCACTATTCTTGAGCAAAATATGTTTTCCTAACAATGCCTGAATATAATATATACCTGCAATATCTTGTTCGGCTGAAAATTTGTAAAAACTATTTTTGTAACCATAAATCATCCTGTTAATATTTTGTATGTTGATTATACATTGGTTTTATGCTGCATAGCCTTTTATTCCATTGCAAACTTTTGCAATCAGATTTAAAGTATTCTGACCCCCTTTATCTTGATGAATGAATTTTGGATTTCTGGATAGCAAAAAAGAGGAAACAATATAAAGGCATGGATTTAAAATCCATTTTAATCTTTTCATGTTTTTTATGCGTAGTTTATTTGTAATTATTAGTAATAGCCTACCAATTACCCATAGATTTTGTGAACAGATGCTTTCAGAATGCACACACATTCACAGCACAGAGCCACCATGATCAGAAATCTCTTTCAGAAACATAAAGCAGACTGTGTGTGGTGGCCCCTGTCATTAGCATTACTAATCTGCCGTTAATGAACTAGTAAACTATGGTTCTGCTAAATCCCTCTCATGCACACATGCACGGCACCAACAGTGAAGAAAAGGTATAAAATATGCACACACAAGGCCCTTTGTTTACTTATACAGCTGCAGGGAAGAGCAGACATGGTTTTAATCACTAAGGCAAATGGGTAAGATCTTCATTAGAAGGATGAAAGGTACTATGACTCATAAATCCTTAACACTTATAATATGTTAAAACAGTTTCATGGTGTGTACAGTACACAACTGATTTATTTTAAAAATCCGGATCCATAGACATTACATGCTTTCTGCCTACTCTCAGCGGTATATTTGCACAGCGGCAACAGTGATTAAAACATCCGTTACAAATGGCATTGCTGATGTGGTGTAAGATGAAAGGTGGAGGGGATTTGGAAGATTTAGGAGTACAGTGGATGACATTGGTGTTTACAAATGCTGCTCTGTGATTAGCAGGGCCGCGTTGTGTAATCGGCTTAGCTTTAAGCAATGAGCAGGTGGGTTTGCTGGTGTTTGGTGCTGCAGATTTTCTCTGTGTTTATGATAGTGGGTTGGTAGATGGAGGAGGGTGTTAAATGCTGCACTAAGTCGGACTTTTGGCTATTTAGATTGTGTGTTATTGTAATATGCCTTGGTAAAGGCCTTTCTTTTTTTTTTCTATTTTTGCAACGTTTTTGTTTATCATTTTCTTAAAGCTGCAACCATATTGATTTTAGCTAAGAATTTGGCAACCCAAAGAATACAAAATTTAAACATAACTTACTTTAACATTATGTAAACTGCAAATTCTGAATAAATCATCACAATATGATGGCACATACACTCACCTGAAGGATTATTAGGAACACCATACTAATATGGTGTTTGACCCCCTTTCGCCTTCAGAACTGCCTTAATTCTATGTGGCAATTATTCAACAAGGTGCTGAAAGCATTCTTTAGAAATGTTGGCCCATATTGATAGGATAGTATCTTGCGGTTGATGGAGATTTGTGGGATGCACATCCAGAGCACGAAGCTCCCGTTCCACCACATCCCAAAGATGCTCTATCGGGTTGAGATCTGGTGACTGTGGGGGCCATAGTAGTACAGTGAACTCATTGTCATGTTCAAGAAACCAATTTGAAATGATTCGAGCTTTATGAAATGGTACATTATCCTGCTGGAAGTAGCCATCAGAGGATGGGTACATGGTAGTCATGAAGGGATGGACATGATCAGAAACAATGTTCAGGTAGCCCGTGGCATTTAAACGATGCCCAATTGGCACTAAGGGACCTAAAGTGTGCCAAGAAAACATCCCCCACACCATTACACCACCACCACCAGCCTGCACAGTGGTAACAAGGCATGATGGATCCATGTTCTCATTCTGTTTATGCCAAATTCTGACTCTACCATTTGAATGTCTCAACAGAAATCGAGACTCATCAGACCAGGCAACATTTTTCCAGTCTTCAACTGTCCAATTTTGGTGAGCTCGTGCAAATTGTAGCCTCTTTTTCCTATTTGTAGTGGAGATGAGTGGTACCCGGTGGGGTCTTCTGCTGTTGTAGCCCATCCGCCTCAAGGTTGTGCGTGTTGTTGCTTCACAAATGCTTTGCTACATTCCTTGGTTGTAACGAGTGGTTATTTCAGTCAACGTTGCTCTTCTATCAGCTTGAATCACTCGGCCCATTCTCCTCTGACCTCTAGTATCAACAAGGCATTTTCGCCCACAGAACTGCCGCATACTGGATGTTTTTCCCTTTTGACACCATTCTTTGTAAACCCTAGAAATGGTTGTGCGTGAAAATCCCAGTAACTGAGCAGATTGTGAAATACACAGACCGGCCCGTCTGGCACCAACAACCATGCCATGCTCAAAATTGCTTAAATCACCTTTCTTTCCCATTCTGACATTCAGTTTGGAGTTCAGGAGATTGTCTTGACCAGGACCACACCCCAAAATGAATTGAAGCAACTGCCATGTGATTGGTTGTTTAGATAATTGCATTAAGGAGAAATTGAACAGGTGTTCCTAATAATCCTTTAGGTGAGTGTAGATAGGTCATGTTAATGAATAATTTCCTACAGGTCCTACTAATAGAATCCTCAACTTTACAAAAACTCTTATGTTCATTGTGCTGTCTCTACCACAGCTGGACTTGTTGTAAGCCAGGCTGGAGTGTGCTGTACAGGTGCTGTTGGAGCTATTAGTCAGCGATGTGTGAATGAGGCCAAGAGAGCGAGTAGAGAGGCAAGCTGATGGATCAGAGGAGGATTGAGTGGACAGGACTTCATGATTGATACACAGTAAGGATATGAGGTGCTGCGTGCCACCACCATCCCCATCACCACCATCCCCATCACACTAACCCAGCCTCACCTCCAGAATATGAAAAGAGCAGTGAAGAGAGAGGGAGACGGAGCGCCCTGACCACTCAGAAGAAAGCGCAAGGCAACAAGAAGATACAGTTGAATGGAAGTGCAAAGTGTGGATCTGATGAGCTAGTGCCAGTGGAGAAGCTAGGGCAAACCAAAGAGGGGAAATGGAGAGGAAAGTCTAATGGACAAAAGGAGTTTGGAGAGCAGATAGGCCAAAGATTAAGGAATTATTCAAAAAAAAGGTGAGATTATGTGCATCCAAAAACTGCACATGTACAAGATTGGGAGCAAAGTGGAACACCAAGGGTTGACTGGGAGGGATATTACCATCTTTTCAATCTTTTCTGTATAAATAAAAAATCAATAGATGCCCAAAGTCAGAATAATGCTCCATCAGGTGTTTACCATTATTGTTACTTCATTCTGTTCTTTCTCTCTGCGATTTTCCTAGATCCCAATCAGAGCAAGGCCAGGTCCCCCAGAGGCAGTCAATCTTGCCCCGAAATGTAAAACAGACAAGAGGAGCAGATTACCTATTTGCCATTAATGTTTATTCTCTTTGATGTGAGCAGGCATACTGGGCCGCATCGCTGTGTGTGCGTGCTCTTCCCTGTGTGTACGCTGGCACCGGAGCATCATGTGTGGGGCCTGATTGAGTGTATGCGAGCGTTTGCAGATTTGTGCGCGTGCATGTTCGCACGGGGGGCGGGCGTCGCAGCTCAGTCCACTGGGGCAGAGCAGCGTTCAGTGATCTGAGGTGTTCCCGGTTCAACAAAAAGCGCTCATCACAGCCGGATCACAGGCACGTCTTCAGGTGAGCGCCGAACAGTGCACCGCAGCAGGGGTTAAGTGCGCGGGGCTCAATCAGTCATCCTGTCAGCTTTCTACTCATTGAACGGGTAGCTTTGCAGGCAATGTTGGAAGATATTAAAAGAACATCGGTAATTCAGTGGTGGCTGGTTAGGTCTATGTAACCATTCAGTGAGTAGAGGCATATTCTGCAGGGCATACACAAACATTTTTCTTATGAATATTTCAGCAACGTGTTGAGTTAGCAGGGCATAGTGCTAGCGTCAGGTTTTATCCTGGCTAACTGCTTAGGATGTCACAGGCAGCCTCAATTATTTGCTCCTGTCCAATAAAATTCAGACAGGTCTGTGCTATTAATTGTGACAGTTGACAGTGTTTGTTTACTGACTCTATTTGATGATGATATATTTTCTATTATATACTTTGTATACACCATGACCCATGAGTTCCACACCAAAAATGAACGGGCATCTTTATGTAAGATGTAGAAGTAATTGTGCAGTTCTTCACAGTATTCCCAGCCACAGTTTTTTGTAAGAATTGTGGCTGAAGAATGTTTTTAAATAAAGAACTCCAATTGGCCGCATGAGGGAGTGACATGACCTGGTATTTATTTCAGTGAGCAATTTTTTTCAGTATAGAATGAGATGTCATTCATCTGCTAGATAGCTTTTCACAGTGACACAGACCATGTGCAAGGTCATCCAGGAGCCTTGGGAACGAGAGGCTGAAAGGTCAGTGCAGTGGTCCATTCTGGAAACACGTGTGCACTACTCATCCTGTTACTATGACCATGGCTCCAATTGTACAGTAATGCATCTTTGCATCAACAGATTGTGCATGTTATAGGCGGTTGTGTTGCATGTCCATGGCCAGGCCCGTCACAATAACAAAGTTTGGTGTGCAATGTATCGAAGAAAATATAGATGATAAGTGATAATATTGAAATTAATTTATACCACTGGCACAATAACCCTACAGCAGATTTTAACCACAAAATCATTCTAAATCTACAATAGTGTAAAAAAAATCATTAGCTGCAATAAATAAACAGAATGAACCACTTAAGTACTTAGTTTGTTAGTGATTCATTAAACCTGTGGCATCTTAAATTTAATCATATTGTCAAAAATAACCAAAATTCCCCTAGTCCTCTCTAGTGCAAAAAAAAAAAAAAAAAATGTACACGCGATAACTATTGACCCCCCCAAAAAATATTGTTCCATATATATTGAAGCATAAGTCGCATGTAGTGATGTGTCAAATCGAGATCTTGTTTTATTTTTGGCTAAACTTGCATTATTTCCTCACCCAAGTAATGATTCCAGAGAAATACATAAAGTGTTGCTTTAGAGGTACACATTATTGTGCACTCTGTGCTTTCTAAAAAACTCTTTCATTTTACTTTGCATGTTAGTACTTAATGATTCTACTGTCAGGTCTATCTCTCTTTTATGGTAAATAATTTGTCCCCTTCCTTTCCAATTATCGGACTGTTCAAATGTTGATGTAAACTGAAAGATGACCTGGTTTTGTTGTGCAGCATCTTCTCTAGTCGATAAAAATCAACATGCTTCCAGTGGTGAGATCTGAGTGCGTTTGTTGTTGTATTCCTCTCTTTGCCCTCTCCACACTCTTACTCTTTTCTGTGTTGTCTTTTTTATTTATCCGCTGTAAAGGCCAGTCAAGCGCTACTCTCCTTTGTTGTCAGAAACCTTTATTTACCAAAGGGAGGAATAAGTGACTGACACAGACAGACTCTTTCATCCCCGGCTCGCCGCAAGCACTGTTCCTCTCTAATGCCAGAGGAAACCCCCCTCACCCTCGCACTGCCAGGCTCCCCCCTCACCCTCACCCTCCAGCCCAGAGCAGCCCTCCCTCCTGCAGGCTCACAGCACACAGCCCTGTCCCCTGGGTTCAGCTGCTGTGTTTACACTACACACAACACACACTCACCTCATAATTCCTCTCACACTCAGGATCAGGTTAGGCCAATTGTCTGAACATTCATTCACAGTTAACGTGCTTTTTAAATCATCTAAATGATACACAAACTAACAATAGGGCTGTACGATGAATCTCATCAATTACCATTATGATTATTGCTCAATCAGTTACAAATATAAATTATAATTGAGATCATTATGTTATTATTGTTAACTGTGTTCAATGCATGTGTTCACATACTTGTTTTTTTGAGGGGGAAAAGTTACTCACGGATGCCTTCATCCTTGTAGAGTCTGTTTATAACAATTATTTCATCTGTTCATTCTCTTTGTTTTAGGTGTGCTGTTCCTCCATCTTAAATAAGCATAATAATTATGGTTTCAATTATGATTTATATAATTATGGTTATTACTTTCCATAATTGAGCAGCCCTTGCATACAAAATCTATAATATTACAGTGCTAATCGTACGTCTATGTCAACATAACCTTCCCCCAATAAAAAAACTATGTTAACTAGAAGTGCATGGAGAACCCATTTTTGCAGTAATTATGATAACATGTAAAATTTGTATTTTGTATTAAACTATCAAAAACGAACACTTTACGCAGTTGTACTTTTTTTTTTTTTTTATCTCTTATCATTGTATCAGATTTTATGGCTTGCTTTTTCATTTCAATTCTGTGTTCTAGACATATGTTTCAGTGATATTTTTCTTTTAGATATGTGTACGAAAGAAAAGAAAATTGTCCGTTTGAGGAATTAACTCTCCTGCTGTGCCTTTATACAGTTTAGCAAATAAATGTGCACTAATGCCAAAGACAAGAAGCATTCAAACAGTTTTCATTGTGCTAACTTTGTCAGAGAAAAGCTGTATCCGTCTGGCCGCACCAAGAGACAGGCTGAGCAGAGAAGCTTCTCGCTCTGGCAGAGGAAAATGAACACCAAATGTATCTTTCACACATTCTCCTGCCTTCTCTCTGTCTCTTTTCTGTTTAAGCTTCTTGAAGTTCTTCCAAATTGGGTTTTAAATGCCAATTAGGAGGTTGAATGTAGTAAAATAAAAGCAAATGCAGGCAGGATGGCCTTACCTTCTGGCTGGTTAGGCTTCAGAGAGAGTCGAGCTGGACCTTTGGCTCCCAGTGAGGCTTTGAGAGAAATATCCTGCCTAATGAACACATTAATTAGAACCATAACTATTTATAAGATGATAATTAGAAACGAAGGGAGGTAAACTGGGCTTTTCCTGCAATTAATGGACGATTAATTACCGGAGCTAATGAAGTGGATTTTTGAAACGCGTGGAGGTGAAGTACAGAGATGTGCTGCTCACTTTGTGATCACTAGCATAATTATTTTCTCCAGCACCAAAGCGTTTGAGGCCGCGGTCCTCGCCAGGCTCAGGCCAGCTAATAAGCATCATTGCATCGTTATATATGCACTTAAAAAGACTTGCTACTGAAATGACTGTCTAATTATTTCTAATTGGCAGGCCCGTGTGCCGTCATTGAGCTGTTTGGAGCCCAGTGGTGCCCGGGGTCTAATAATGCTCTGGGCGGAGAGAGGAGGGGTTGTTGAAACGGTATGGTTGTGATGGGGGCCACGTTGCACCCTGTGTCTCTCACCCAGCAGGACTCTGGATCCTGTAAAGGTCCTAGTGCTCTTGGAGGTCACCTTTGAGTAGCCAGTAACAGTAGAATTTTAGTAGACTTAATTCTCTTCTTTTAATTAACTGCTTTTGGTCTTAATTTATGCACAAGTTGAACGCCACCGTCTGTCCACATCTCTTCTTTCTACTCTTAAACAGGCTTCACACACAATGAGGGAGGGGGTATGTTTCTGTAGCACATGTGATTCAGTGGCCAGGTTTTGAGCTAGCCCATTGAGACCTTTGTAACAGACCATGGACAAGCTTCAAACAGAAGAATACACCTTGTACTTTTGCTCTGACCATATGGACACATTATTTGCGGTATTGCTGTATGTACTATATATAATGTTCTTTTTGTGATTGATTTGGCATTATATTGTAAGGTAACGTGTCGTTCACTTTCAGTGTTCAAGCCTGCTGTTATACTGACCTGTTGTGTTGAATCCTCATGTTAACCAGTGACATATTGTTTTCCTTTTCCTTGTAGTTTATTTTCATTTGAGCAACTTCTGAGCAAATTGCCAGAAAATAGAACCACTGAATGCACTTGTCAATTTACTTAAGAAAGCAAAGATACACAGGCCCATGCAGCTAGTCACACACACAAGCATGTGGTTTCACTCACACAATGAGTAATTTAGTTTTGGAAGAGAAAAATGAGCGAAGGAGAGGTAGAGAAATAAAGAAGGATAATATTGCGCCTACACTAAAGCATTGACAATCTGAAAAGTAATGAAACACTTTCTCAGTGTGTGCTTGCTTTTTTCAGTTTCTTTCTTTGTTCTATCTATTCTTTTTGGCTTTAACAGAGTTCAAGATTTCTGAAGGAAGTGAAGATGGATGGATCACCTTTAGGAGTTGTTGCCAATAACTCCAGGATTGGATGAATTAGGTCTCCCTTTTTGCCTCGCTGAACAACAGCACGGTGGAGCACTGGTCATTGCTTCATCCTCTCAGCAGGTCCTGAGTTTGACTCCCTGATGATGTGGGGCCTTTCTGTGTGGTGTTCATCTGGGGTTAGGACTTCCATGAAAACACCTTGAGGGATATAGGTCTCATCCCACCTCTACAAGTGTATCTATATGCTTAACAAAACCTTTTAGAGTGCAAGTATCTATCAATAATGGTTGGTAAAAAGCTTTTCATTCTTTATAGGGCCTGTCTAATTCGGTTTGCGGGACATGGGGTTTATGAGAAGCGACAGATGTATTGTAGTGGATGGGCTTTTTAAGTGAAGTGCTTCTCTTTCTATGAATGACTTGAACTCTCCTGGATTTGTTTCTCCTTCTCTTTGTTCACCTTGACAGCAGCTCATAAAAATGATTTTTAGAAACTTCTCCATAAGAAGTCTCTGTTCTGTCATAAGATAACTTTACTCCAGTGAAGGGGGACTAATAGTGCTGTGTTTTTTTACAGGGCACTTTTCCAGTTGTGTCTTGGTGTTTAATTAAGTGTAGTTTCCCTTTAGTAGTGGAATGTGGCTCTGCTTTTTGTCTGCCCGTTCCTTGGTGCCTTTTACAGTCCACCCACATGGTTTGTCTCAGCGTTTATGATTTTTCTTATACTGGAGTTGTGAGGTTCCTAAATCACTTAAGCACACAGGGCCGAGCAGTCCACATTTAAACAATAAAAGGCTGTTATGCTAAGGGCCCTCAGATCTTCTACCACTTCATAAATACATGTGTATAAAAGGCAGAAAAATACATCTCTCCTAACCAGAGTGCGAGCCAGCGCCTGAGAGCACACCTGCTAATTAGAGCCAGCTTGATGTGAAGCACGGCTGCAGCTCTGTCTTTTCTGCAAGTCCCAATTCATTTTTTTTCTCCTCATCTCTATCTTCTTGCATTCATTGTTCTTGCCTCCCAAAGTTTTATAACCTTCATTTCTTCTTTAACCCATCCTTTCAGTTATGTTTTCATTCTCTGTCGTCTCATTCTGCACTTAGCTAAAGCCCAAATATCCGTGTCTTTCTCTGTCCCTTATCAGTCTCTGCCTCTTTTTACTCCACCTTCTCACAGATGGAGGTAAGACAACCAAAACAAGCCATTCTAAACTTGGGCTTACTAATTGTTCCTGTCTGTGATGTATGGTGGGAGTGGGAAAGGGCTTTCAATTGTGTGATTGGCTGTGAGAGAGTTTGCAAGTTAGCACCTAGTCCAAGAACAACCTCTACTTGACCTTGTGTCTGGCCCAAGCGGCTAAGCCAGATTCCCCCTCAGCTCCAGCTGCTAATGGGTGTCATGTCAAGTTGCGGCTGCGCAGGGGTCAAAGGTTGCTTTTGCAGAGCAGACGGGCCAGTTTTGGATTGCGATTTGGAGGCTGAGTGACACTGGGCATATGTGCCAATAAAGATGCTGTGTAGCACGCATCAGTGTACGCTCACAATGTGTGCACGTACACACCAAGTACATGCGGCCATAGAAAGTCGTTGTTTCTCTCATCGTTGGCCGGCCGTTGTCGGTTCATATAGATCTGAGAGGGCTTTGAAGGCCTTTGAACTCTGCTAAATGACTTGACCTTGTGGCTTGTGGCTGTAAGCATGTGTGTTTGGCTGGCTTTAGGGAGTGCAGCCAGTGGGTGGCCCGCATGGGGTCTCATTTCTACTACACAGCAAGGCAAGCATTGCAGACATTTGTGTTGACGATGGCTAAATTAAAAGCAAACTGAAGATTATGACAAATCTAAACATGGCTTTTATGTAGCAGAGGGGGACAAGGAAAACCATTTCTGTGAGTCTTTCATGCTCAGTTTTTTTGCTATGTTAATTGTGCTCATATTCAGTGACTGTGCAGCCCTTCCTTATGTGTTATTGAGTGTTTATGTTTCTGTGTGTTAGCATGGTGCCTGATTGCGTCTGTTTGCCGCGTGAACCGAGGAAACACATAATGGCTGCTTGGAAGGAGGAAGCAGCTTGGGAAATGATTTCAACAGCTCTCATAATTAGAGGAATATCATAAATTAAACTTGTGTCTGCCGTCTCGTTTGAAGAGCACTCAAAAGTAATAAATTCTGGATGGTTAACATATTTGCATTCCATTCAGAAGGCAGCGTCAGGCAGGAACAGCTGTTTTCCACGTCTTTTGGCAGCAGGAAATGCATACTGCTCACTCAAGGTGCTTTTAGACTCATTGAAATGGCAAAAAAGAGAAGGAGTGACTTTTAACTGGAACATGAAGCTGCTGCTGTGAGCTCTGTCATTGGAAATAACTCAGCGGGGAACGGTGCATTAATGAAGTTCTTCGTATGTGAAGCTTCCTTCTGTCAATGAGGCCATTTCTTTTTAAATGTTCTTTTACTTTGTAATATCAACGGCTATATACTATTTGTAGTTTTGTATGCATAGATGTCTGTCCTAAGGTGTCAACTTGGAAAAGACTGTAGGATGAAACTACCTCTAGTTAGTTTTATTTTGGCCGTAACGAATCATACTCTTGTTAAATCACATTCTAGTTTTTATTTATTTATTGTCCTTTTGAAACAGGAAAGTCACACAGTTTTCCTGAACTGATGCTTATTACAACAGCTATGGGTCTGAGATGGTGATGCTAAAGTAATGATCATTTTTGTTTCTGTTTCACAAATATCAAAACAGTGTGAATGTCCATGCACCAATGGGCCACACTCAGTTCAGTATTTTTTCCAACCAATAATGTGTATGAGAATTTTGGTCTATCCTCCCAGTAGTCTTTGGTGTTTAAATGTTTGGTGTTATACTGCAAACAGGGAAGGATAAAGTTGTGGAAGCATGAGAATGATTAGTTGCTTGTGTTGATGTGTCTATGCAAGCTGCACACAGAGCCAGATTTGACTTTGTAGGGGCGGATTAACCAGGGGTGGACTTGGACACTGAAGACGCTCACCTGTATCTGACATTAGCCTAGCATTAATGTCCAATTTTCAATGAGAACAGAAATAGAATGGCAAATGATAAGGCTAAAACACCATCCAGCTTCACACTGGACCGCATAATTACCCCAATGGGCTGTGGTGAAGGGATCATATCATAGCACACACCGGGGGTCAGTGCCGATAAGCTCCAGCCCTGCTCCCAACATGCTGCATAATTACTCTATTGATAATTCTCTGGCTAAACGGACTCGGCCAATTGCAAAGCAGAGATTTAATGGATCGCGCACAGAAACGAGGAAGAAATGGAGGAAGATGTTGGAGGTTGGGCCGGGAGCAGTGCATGTGTGTGTTTGGGGGCAAGCAGCAAGGGCCTTTTATTAGAAATGAAAATATGTTTAGGCCATAGGGGGACCCATTTTCCCGGGCGATAATAAGGCCAATAAAATGTAAAGCAGAGAAAGGGCTTGGCATGGGGTCCAGGCGTAGCTGTTTATCTGTGTGTGTCTGCATTAGGCCATCTATCCCCAGCCTCAAATTAGCTAATCATTCTCCAAGGGGAAGGTCTTGGTCAGGAAATTGACATTTAGCAGCATCGACTCACTCTATTAACTACAGTAAATTTAATTTGCTGCACACCCCAGAAGTGGGCTGTTTTTCCTTCACCATCAGTGGGAGAGAAAGGCAGGCGCAGACAGAGAAACAGTTAGCGAGAGATTGAGCTTATTGCATCTGCTGCTTCTGGCCACAATTTGCTTGGCCGTAAATGTAAAAGACTTGGAACTTGGAACAGTGCATCTCTGTTGTATTTCCCCGTCATGTTGTGGTGATTACAAACATAAGCAGGCATTGTCCATTCATAGATTTGCTCATTCCAAGGTCTGTTTGAGCCATTGATGGATTATCTCATGCGGAGACTCCAAATCACCAAAATGCCAAGTTTTTCTTTTCTTTTTTGTCCATCAGCTGTGGTGGTCTGACTCAGTTAATCAGAGCTTTAGTAAACGGCCTTTTCTACATGCTACACTTAATCACATAGCTGATTGATGGTTGTTTTCAATTTAATCAAAATCTCATTCTTGTTCAAGTTCTTGTCAAATATGTGTGTGCCTTAAGTAAAGTCCACTATAACACCTTGTTGTGAGGAAAGTGAAAATGCAGTGCCCAGACATATTTTTGGTTTGCATCTTAAGTTTGTCTCTTGGTAACAGGCAAATATAACAACCAATAAAACACTAGCAACAGCATAACCCACCTTAAATTAATGTTCGTAATAAAAATAATTATGTCCATAGAGTCTATTATAAAATCCGTTTTTTTAATTTGGTGAAATGGAGCAGCCCATTATTGTGTAGTCTGCAGTGATGAAGATATCTCCCGTCTAATTGATGGCAGCACTTGTCAGAGTGTTGTCTGTTAGCATGGTGACAGGCACCTGAAGGAAATGATTAGTTTTCTGTCGGCAGGGAGACAGCTCTGGACGTCCCAAACTGCAAACTAATAAAAGGGGGAAAGCAATAAAGCTGGCGGACAGCAGGTTTAACTGTTTTATAGACAAATCAATAAAATGATAGATGATGGAAGATAACTGGTGACTTATCTGCCAATGTCTTCAGGGGGTTCAAATCCAGGCCTTTGTCACACACAGATACATCAGTGTACAGTTATGGGGGTTAAAGATTGTGTTCGCATTAAAAATGATGTGCAATGACATAAATGCATTATATTGTGATAATGCTTCCATGTATACAGCATCATATTAAAGTGGCAGTTGCATTTCCAATTCTTTTTTCCTTGTATATTTGTGATTTTTCATAACTAAATAAAACCTGCACTGTAAATCTTTTTGCTACCAGAGGGCCTGTGTCAGGATCAATACAGGCGACAGGTCTTCCTTTGAGCCCACTTCTAATTGGCTCCATCTCAAGTGTGTACGTAGCAAAGAGGGCCAGGCAAGTGAAAAATGAATTTGCTCTACTCTGAAAATTGTTCCCAATGAGTTACACCTCAATTTATCATTTTGGAGAAGTGTGCAATTGGCAACCACTTACTACTGATGTGCAGAAATATTGCCATTGATTTATTGATGTACAACCTCAATTTAAAAAATACAAACAAACCGTTTACAGGCAAATTTCATGAAACTAATGAAAACAAATAAATAAATAAACAAACAATCTGAAAAAAAAATAAAAATAAAAATAGCAGCCAACCACCATTTTGTTCCTCTTAATTCGTTATACAAATTTAACTTTCATTTGATCACTGTTCCTAGATATACTTTGGAGGGGGTTCCAAGATAATGCTGTCACTATAAAGCAGTGCCATTTCAGTCTTGAGCTTTCACTATTGCAAGTTGTACAAGTATCATGGATACTTAAAATAACAGTTCTACTCACAAACTACTGTCAGAGAGAGTGTTGTTCCTTTGTGTCCCTGTTATTTGTCACTCACCTTATTGGTTTAGTATTTTCTCAGCTTCTCGTTTACTGTTATGTTGCCGTAAATGTGACAATTTAAAAACAGTGTTATAGCAGTGGTGGGCGGTCAGGGCAGTCAAGGCAAGTAGTGCTTGTCCAAGGAAATCTAAAATCATTGCGTGTCAAAAATATAATTCAGTAGTTATGAATTATATCCAAATAATCCAGTTTTCCCTTCACGTCTTCTGCCTGTTTGAAGTATGGTTGTAGTCACGGTGTCCTTTAGTACATCCTACAGGTCACTGAACAGACAGCATTAACCTCAGTCCAAACCATGCCATGCTGTGCCACACTTTCTACATGTGCTTTTCCAACCCAGAGAGCTGATTGTTTTAGAGGCTTGCACATGCATACTGAGGACCACAGCAGGTTAAAACAACACTGAGTAAACCCATAATAAACCCATGGAGGAGTCGGACATCTGCATCTGCATGTACAGCAGGGGACCGCAACAGCAGCGCCAACTTTTAACACAATTTACTTTTTTTAATAAGTAACTTGTTTTTAGCGACAAGACATTGTTTATAGCTTTGTGTTTGTAATGATTAGGTGTTATTTAGAAACACAGGCAGCATTTTGTTCTCTAATTAAACTTGCAGTTTCTGTGTTGAACCAAGTATTGTTACAGTTTTTTTATTCTAATTTTTCTTTTAGTTGCATTTCGGTCTGCAATTTCATTAAATGTATTAATTTAAAAAAATGTAAGGCCATATCAGGGTCAGGGAATGCTGATATTAACCCAATATCACTGTAATACAGGTCAGAGATGAAGGTTTGTTCATTGAAATGTTTATATCATCTTCTTACCTTTACACGCGGTTAAAGTCTTTTTAATTTTTGTTTGTTTAATACATCCACTTGGACAGTGGTTGCTAAAATCTAGTCGAAAAACACTGTTTGCCTTATGATTATGGGGTTTTTAGGGTAAGAATAGAAATTAGTTGTGTGAGATTTAGGCAATTGCATAGGTCTTTTGAAGGACTCTTTCCACTGTTAGTTAATTAATAGCGTCTGTTATTAGGACCTCATCATTTTCTAGTTTAGAAAGCAGCATGAATAGATCATTAAGAGTTTTGGGTGCTTTAGATGTTTTTGGGTGCTGAAGGTACACGATAAATGCCAGCAATAGCCAACTTTTTTTATCAGGGTCATTTACATAACAACAGACTGAGACTAACAGGTACACTGTCAGGTGAGCTAAAGGAGGTGGTGTTGCCATTTATGTCACCTGTCACAACAAAAAACTTGGTAATTTTCAATATTTATTTCCTTATGACTTATTTGATTTGATATTCAGGTTTCAGAAAATATAAATATATCTGGATCTGTTTGATTTGATTGTACATTCATATGTTCATAACACAATGCCCCAACTTGTTCTTATTTGTTTTTGTTTATCTTTCAGGTCCCATTCTCGCCACCGTCGCTCCCGTAGTCGCAGTCACAGCCGCCGAAGAAGCCGCAGTCGTGACCGGAGCCGACGCAGAGACAGGGACCGTGACAGGGACAGGGAGCGAGACAGGGACAAAGACAGGAGCAAAGACAAAACGGACAAAAAGGGGTGAGTGATGGATGGCTTGCCTCATGCATCGTGTACACTCTCATAATAACAAACACATCAATGCAAGTTGTGAGTGGGTCCTGCAGTGCACAGCGGACTGTCTGCAGAAGTCCAACTGTTTTTAACTGAGTGAAAGCAGAGTCCAGTCCTAGCTCCTTTTGCCTCCCATCTATCACTCTATACCTCCATCCATCAATCCATCAGTGCCTTTCCCCTTCGATTTCCCCCAGCTATCAAGCACGGAGCCAGACTTTGCTTGTAATGCGATATAATTCCCCTCTTGTAAGAAAGGATGTCATGGTTATATGCCAATGGAAGGGATGCGAGAATGGCTAAGATTTGGGTTGCCCGATAAACCCTGATATCCAGACTTTTGTGCCCAGTGGACCGTGGGGCAATATGTCCCACTTTTTAACTTGATCATACAGGTCTCTGTTGTAACTGTTGCTGGAAAACAATAAATGGATGTCCCTAAAGGGTAAATGTCAGACCCCTCATGTGATTTTAGTCTGCAACAGTCCTGTAGTGTGATACACGACTATCAGACTATTAAACCATATATCCGTGTGTGTTCAACTGAATTTTAGC
The DNA here is from genome assembly GCF_009829125.3 of Periophthalmus magnuspinnatus. Lineage (NCBI taxonomy): Eukaryota > Metazoa > Chordata > Actinopteri > Gobiiformes > Gobiidae > Periophthalmus > Periophthalmus magnuspinnatus. The sequence continues at coordinate 9,794,122 of NC_047138.1, forward strand.
AGAATGTGGCTTTAAAATAGTTTAGTAAAAATAGATGTGTTGATTTTAACAATCTAAACAATACTGAAGACCGGCCAGCATTTAGGGCAGGGTTTTAAATATTGCCTTTGTATAGCTATATAAATATATTTTAAAACAAAGTAAATGCTGAAAGTAGGCTATATCTGTTTTCTTATTAAGTCTTCAATATCCTTCAGATTTGATACGCATCTCTGCCTTTATATCTGACCCTGCCTTGACTTGTCACTGCTGTGTGAATTCTCTCACTAATAAAACTGGAAACAGCTTTTGTCTCCACCTGTGGCATATTGTAGCACATTTTAGCCTATTAAGCTTTAATTTATTCATAAAAGAATAATGCAATTGTTTGTTATGTGTTATTTCTGTGTTATTAGTAACTGAGTGTATGAACATGGATTGCACGTTTCTGTAATAGCTGAAGCAAAAGTAGTGGGTGGAATAATTTGATTATAAACTTTACAGGATGTTAAAGAATGTGAACTTGATATAATTTCCTGAAATTTGATTTTGAAAGCTGAAGGCTTCATTGCCACCACTTGACAGTGATATGTCTCTCCGTCTGTGACTGTGTGATACAGAAGTTTATGTGCTATCAAGTGCTCATTTAGAGGCAAAAGACAGAAGCTGCAGATTGTTACAGGAATATGTAAAACATAACTTCCAATCTTACGCCCCATCTGTCTCCTCCATTCTACTTCTTCTCCTCTTAATGGTGACAGGGTCTTTACCATGCTCGTCAGCTCACACTGCCGTGCATGTACATGCACTGCTCCACTCCAGTCTCATTTACATCCAGGTCTCTGGGCTGGCGGCTGGTGCTCGGAGAGGGGCTGCGGTGTTGTTGGAACGGTGGGGTGAAGATGAGACTCAGGGGCTTTCTAGTGTCTGTCAGGATGAAAGAAGGGCCCCTCAGAGCGGCACCCTGACACACGTCTGTGTGTGCGCATGTGGTGTTGTCGTCATTAAACATTTAACACTCCTCTAGTATGACAGCAGGCTGCGTGCTGCTCCAGCACCATGTTTTCATGCAAAATTTATTGAAAAAGACAAGCACTTGTTAAGAGATCTTGCTGCTTTTTTTCAAAAAATGGCAGGGGCTAAGTGTGCATTTCAGGGTCAGGGTATGTGTTTTGTCAGACTGCTCCACTTATGTTAGGAAGTTGGTTTTGCCTTGTCTAATACAGCCAATAGGAAGCAAGTAAATTAGAAACGCATTCCAAATAACACATTAGTATACTATTACACATTTTATGAAACGAGCAGCAGAGTTTTGGACCATCAATATCAAGATTATTATAAGTTGTTATTTATATTTGTCATTTCTTAATTTATGTGTGAAGTATCTATAACCATAAGAAATAAATGAAAGGCTCTATACTGAACTGCAGACCGCAGGCTCACACTTGTTGTAATATAGTCCCTGAGCTTTCACACAGGTCAGGGTTACTTTGGTTAATATCATTTTGACTCTTATTTAATCAACGTCTAAGAAATAGTCTCAGTACTATGTGAACAAGTGCACCATATCCCTCCGGCAGCCAATGACAGAAGTATCATTTGAATGTAACAGCAATCTCCACCTGATGTTCCAACCCAATTCCCACCTGTAATTAATGAGCAGAAACCTAGAAACTCAAGTTAACAGATGGCTCTTTCTCCACTGGATACAACATGTTTAAAAATATTTTTAATTACTACTCAGTGTTTTAAATGTGTTGGCATCATTAAATGCTGGAGTGGTTCAGGCTTTGATTAAGCTTTGAGGAACATTTCTGGGCTATGGATGGAGTACAATCAGGGCTACTTTTTAGGGCTGGGCAAAACACCTGCTAAATCACCAAACTGCTCTCCTTTGACTCTCTGTGCCACATTTTCCAAACTCCATAAAAGCATTTGTCTGGGATATAAAGACCTTAGCCCCTTCCCTCAGGTGTGATGACCACTGCTGTCTTTTATTAGAGGGTGGGTAGTGGAAGAACATGGGCTGGCTCCATCCTCTCTACATCCTCAATCAGAGAAGTCTGTCCAATTAGGCTGAACTTCTTGTCTGAGCTGGGTCACCAGAGGAGCAGCGGTCCACCAGACTCAATTGCATGTCATTTGAGTGTGAAATGGGTGCAAAGAGCCTTGTGGAGACTTCTTGTGTGAGCAGCCGGTAACTTTCTTTTGAATATAATATTTCAGATAGCATAATGAGTTCAGGATTAAGTCAATGAAATTATAAAATTGTTTTAATTTTTATAATTTGATCTCTTTGTCAAGAATGACAGAAGCTTGAAAAGTGAAAAGTGAAAGGAGTATTCTGTGTCAAGATGGAAAAACATACTTAAATACAGTGCCTTTTTGTGAAACTCCATTGTTTGCACACATAACAGCAGATTTTAAAATCTTTTTCGCAAAGACATCCCTGACATTGGAATCTACTCCAGCCAACCCGTTCAGTTCTTGCTCTGTAAATGTGATTGTTTGGTAATTCCCCTCATTACTTTGTTTTTCCCTTGACGTGATAAACAAAACCCAGGCTCACCATAGGGGTCCCAGCTGCACCCGCGGGCCTTGGTTTGGCTAGCTCTGCTCCGACGCTCAGCCTTAACCTCCACAAGCTGAAGACGCTGAGAGGCAAAGAGAAAACTATTACAAGACCCAAGACGCACACTAACATTGACTGAGCAGTGACTCTAAGGAAACAGTGGTCGGCTTCTTTGCCTCTGTTGAACATCTAACAGCTCATTAGTGGAGGTAATACACAGAGAAATGAGTTTATGTGTGCTTGTGTGTGCATAGTCTGTGCCCGGGGCATCTTGCTAGCCTGTTGGGAGTCTGTATGGGTGGTGTGTGGACAGGACCGCTGGCTGGTGTGGTCCATAATACACTCACACCAGGACTGTAGGCTGTGTCTGGCTTTGGGAGCTAGTTCAGGGGAGGTACTTCAAACAATGTCCTCAGAAGGTTAGGATACACTCGCATTGACTTAAATCAATGAGCGGTAAAAGTGTGTGCGCATTAGAGTGGTGGCCAGGAGCAAGACGAGCAAGCTGAGATGTTGTACGTGCTTCAGTGGGGGTTGGGAGGAGTGATGCCCACATACAGCGGGTGGACAGTGAGTGCATACATCCCCACAGACCAAGAGAGAGGCAGCTGGACAGGTTTTGGCCCATGGCTGTATGCAATCATTAGCTGCTTCTTTACAGCAAAGATAATAAACAAAAATTGGATAGAAGGATGGAGAAATGTCGGCATTGGGACCTTGATAAACAGACTTTGATGTGTGCAAACATACAGTGCATTTATTTAATCCACACTGACAACTAATTGAGATGGGATGTTGGCCAGATCTTGTCCATCCGCATTGTACAGGGTAAATAACATTTTAAAACAGGATATATTTTCTGTTCTCCTCCTAATACATTAATTAATCAATAAAATATTAATAATTTAAAGATTACATTTTGAATACCCATATATGGTTTGGGATACATTATCAGATTAACATACTAGAATCCAGTCAATCCAGTCTTGTTAAACTGGCATTATTTACTGATTTTATTCCTACAGCTATTATGGTTTGAAAAGGTTTAAAAGTCCAGTTCTGTGGCAAATAAAAAAAAAAAGAATAAGCTGGTGAATAAGCTTCCTGAATGACCTATCTGTCCCTGATACAGGCACGAGTCAGTGGGCAAACACTGAAGAGGGAGAGAGAGAAAAAAAAATCTGGACACTTTTAATCACAGGAGAGACACCCTGAGTGAGCGATAGAGCGCTGTGACAATCCACTTAGTGCGCTCTGTAATCTGTTTAACCATTTACCCAGTAGTTAAAGCAGCAGGCACACACCAAACTCCACTGTAACAGACTTGTGTGAGAGTGTGTTGATGTTTTTTGCTGCCTTCTGTGGGCACTGAGAGAAGCCAGGGCTGGAGCGTGATGACAGAGACCAGACTGGGCCAAATAGAGGATCCCTCCAATCCAATTACCCTGCTCCTCTCCTCTTCTCTCCTCTTTACCTTACCCACTTTCCTTCTCCTTGTTGCTTCTTTCAGGGCCACAGAAGCTAGTGGTGGCAGGCCTGGCTAGTGTTGGAAGTTGCGGCTCAGCTTTAGGGATCAAACGAGGATCCAGACAGGATTATAAGCAGCAGGTTACCAACAGTAAACTAGATAGGCCCGTTAAGATTTAGGAGGGTTAGGTAAAATTTCTTGTAGACAAAGTGACAGAAATGTTGTTTTCCAGCCTCATCCTGGTCTTGCCTCTCTGGCTGTCTTAGGGTTGTTGGAGTTGTTGAGTCAGAAGTAGGGAGGACAGTTCAAAGACGAGATTGTTATGTGGAGCGATGAATAAAAGACACACTTATTAATTTTTTACTCTAACCAGACTCTATTCCTGCTGCTTATTCTGCTCATATAGGGCCGGTAAATAGGTAAATGTTTTTTTTTATGATAGAGGCAAGCACAGTTTAATTTAATTTTCATGTCATTTTTGTCTTTGAGAGCTGCCAAAACAGCATCTCTGTCCTTCATTATGAAGAGTTTATTTTGCGTGGAAACTTCATTTGTGTTTAAACACAAAGCAGTGCTGTCTAATCCACTCATACACACTGATACAGAGCAGCTGAAATATTTGAGTTTTAGTTTGGAAAAATGGTGTATTCACCAGTTTGAGCAGCAAAGTAAATCACCCTGTTAAATTTTCAAACAAATATTATCAGAATGATGAATGCCTCACATTTAGTCAGTTTATGTTTTTGTGGCTTTTCTCTGATTGCATCTAAATATCTTTAAATAATGCATCATTGTGAAGATGGCGTTATAAATATTTATTCTAATGTTTAAATGCAGCAAAAATAAATTTGACATGGTCTTTAGATGTCTTGGCCAACAGTTTCCCTTTGCTAAATGTCAGGAAGAACTATCACTTTTCTTTCTTGGCATTGTGCTAGTGCTAAGACTGGATATATGCAGAATGTTGTAAAGGCATCAGGGTAAAATCTTGTCATATCATCTTGTGGAGACAGATTGGAAAAACCTAAATAAAATGTAGGCTGAAGTCTGCGGCAGCTAGACACAGATGTTTGCTTGTCTACTTGCATGAGTTCAAATCTTGTGTTAACCTTTCTTTTGTACCTTTCTCCTTGTACGCTGCTCCGTCCTGGTGTCTTTCCCTGTAGGCCAGACTGCAAACGCTTGAGGCCATGTTGTTTTTTTGTCTTCTGACGGACAGACAGACAGAAAGCTGGGGAAAAGAGACTGATTATGCCAGCGCCACACCACAGATTTATAAAGACGGGGTGAAGAGAAGTGAGGAAGGCATTAAAAAAAAAAAAAACGCTGTGTGGATGATATGAATAACAATGTGCGGCGGTGTGTCTCTTTGGACCCTGATAACCTGCGCACCAGAGCCCAGTCCCTGTGACAGGCCGGCCTTTGTGGGCACTTTATCCCGCCCGTACACTTGTAAGGTAGAGCTGGGATAATCGCGGCTAATCTAATTAAGGCTAAAGAGGGCCATGACTGAGGCTGGCCAGGAGCGGAGTGGGCACACAGGAAAGCACACACACACTCAAAGAGCTCACAGCAAAATCCTGTTTGCATTGGAAAAATAAGGTTGTCATATTGATTATGCAGATGAGTGGCTAACCGGGGCTAACTGCCTCTCAGCCAGCCGGTTACAGCTGACACAGGCTAAATAGACAGGAGAGGAAGAAAGGATTAGGACAGGTTTAGCTTGCTGCTTTCTTTTCTGCCATTTTGCACACACCACGTTTAGGGTCAAAAGCTCCATTGTCCTTGTTGCTGCTGTCACATTCTGTTTGTTTGGGAATAATTGGGGAACAAGAGGCAGTATAAACAAGCACATGATCAGTTAATGTGTGTTTTTTTAGTTGGCTTTCCTGTGCATCATTAATTATCCATTGAAAAATCTCGAGTGATCTCTGTTTTGGAAGGTCTGTTTATTACTAAAGTAAGGTAAGTTAAATTGATTAGAAATATTATTTTGTTGCTACTGCAAGTGCTAGTTTTCCTATTACAGTATATCAATTAGGCAGTCTAATGACATGACATACAACAAAAATACTTCAACTACTGCAACTACTACTATTGCTGTTACTCGGTACACTAACTGCTTTAATGTTACTCTTTATCTTTATTATTTATTGTCATAATAGTCCTGCCCATCTCTATTGAAAATAAAAAAAACAGATGCCTTTCAGAATCAAAATGCACAGTTGCTTTCATTAATATAAAGATATTTTATTGTTATACGTGACATTATTATTATTATTGTTATTAATATTCCTTATTATATGAGTTATTCAAGCACCAATTTTACTTGATTAAAGGTGATGTTATTTTCTTGTTATAGATATCTCTCCCAATAGTGCACTGACAGTAATCTCTGGGTTTACTTTTTTTTTTTGCATGTGTACCAAAGCAATATCACGTCTGCACTGCATGTCTTCAGGTGTGTGGTAGTATCGTGCACAAACTGTATCCGTGCCAGATTGCTATTTCCCCCTTTTGCCCCTATAGAAAGGGTCGCGTATTGTCACGATGAGGGTGTGATGTACAATTGAAGGGCAGGATTGAAACTGATTACCTTGTTAACTCCTGGCACCCACTGGCAGCTTGAAATAGACCTGAGCGCCAGGGCCTGATTTGCAAATGAATTACCTCTCGCCCGGTCCTCCCCTCCTTTCCCCCCTTCCCTCTCCCTGTTTTTGTCGTCCATTCTGTGCCAAGATCATCTTTTTATATTGTGCCATGACAGATGCTGTGCTGGGCCGCCATTGTTCCCCATCAGTTTTTCAGGGGGCACGAGGAGAGCCAAAAGATTTCCACATGTGATTTTGAAACAAGCGTCCTCTCCCTGCCGGAGAGCCTGTGTTTTTTATTCTTTGTGTACCACTACTGCAATCTAGAGAGTTTGGGATGAAGCAGAAATATTGGAACGTCATTGTCTAGGTCTAAATAATGGAGAGGTATTTCTCTGATTAGGAGCAGGTCTAATTGGGAGGTATGAAAGGAACTCTGGCTATTGAAGAAACCACAGGGAAATTGATTGCTCTTTTGCCTTTGTACCTCTCTCTCTGTGTCCTGTGCTCAAAAGAAAGTCAATTTACTTTAAAAGTTGGTCCGAACACTCTTTCCCCTGCAGCCCAGAACTGGTTTGGTGGTCTCAGTAGGTTGTAGCATGTGCCAGCCAATGACACAGAATTTATTGGGCACTTAAACAAGTGGCAGTGAAGGACAGCCTGTAGAGTCAAGTACAGACTTTTTGGGGACTGGAGCCTGCCGCTGCATTATCATAAAAACAGACTACCAATAACTTGTACATTATGAACTACTTTTGGGTTTATACTGTATATGCAATTAAGTGACTAAAAGGGGACGTGGCATAGCACTGACAAACCCTCTAAAAGGATTCAAATCTTGCCAAACACAACTATGGATTCAGAGAAGTACGAGTAAATGGCATGTGTAATTGAAAGGGCAGATTAACCTGTTGTTAATTGTTCCCAGTTAATCAGTTGTTCCTAAAACTCCAGCTAACTCACTCCATTCCTTTTCCTCTCTATTGCTGTGCATGTAAATCCTTAATATCTTAAATAAAAAGTCTACTAATAAAAAAGTTGAGTCAACTAAGACATCACTGACCGATTAATTAATGAATTAAATAAACGATGAAAGCTACAGCCCTATGTTCCACCAAATATAACTACTGCAGCACTGGTGTGCTTTTAACCAACTACTACAAAGTGCTTCTGTTGTTGCCCACATGTTATAAGTACCTTCTGTGAGAGTTCCTTTTATAAAAAGGCCTGCGAAAAATCACTGTTGTCCCATAGTTTCTGATATTTTATTGACTGCACTTAACCTTCCCTGAGAGAAACATAAAATGCTCAATTCGTTTTAACGGCTGGCTTTTCTGCACCATTTTAGGATTACGCCAACCTAGCCCCCACTGCTCGCTCCTGCTGAAAAGACTGGTACCTTGTGTAGCATTTGTGTCCATGTAGAGTTACATAAAATGCGTTGAGCCATAAGCCTATGTGTTGACATCCTGATGCTCCTCCTTGACACATGAGAACACTATTTCAATTGGCGGTGCTGTTAGTATGGAGCTGTGGAGATGGCTATCAGGCCTATTGGGGAAGACTAGGTTATTGTGCGAATATCAAGCTTTGCCTTCTATTAAACAGCTTAACAGCGGGATGTCAGTGAGGCAGGCTGTGTATTTTTGTACTTGATATGTGACTGTGAGAGGTCCTCATCACATTGACTCTTTAATAAATATGTCTGCCATTCTGTCTAGCAGTCAAACAACATATGACTGCTCAATGACACGCTTGACAAGGCGACTGTGGAGAATCGACTACACATTAGTACACACGGCTGGTATGAACGATGGGCCTTTATCCACAGTTCAGTACCCCATAGTTCTACTTGTAGTTGTCTCTGCTCTTCACTTACATAGTCTATGTTAAAAAGCATTAGTAATAAAACAAACAAAGAAGAAAATAATTTGGTGAGATGTATTGATTAAATTCTTATTGGTTGTAGTGTCACAATACAAAAATTTTAAACTCTAATTCGATGGGAAAAGGGTCAATACTGTAGTTTTCATGCAATGATGACATTTATTGACATTTTGTTACTACTTATACTATTGATTAGTGTCTGGGGGGTATTTTTTTTTTTTGGAAAACTCTTGTCCGAATGTATATTTTTGTTTTGAAATGTTGTCTATGTGTCTCCCAAATGTCAGGGCACATCTTGCTTAAGGCCTATAGTTGCTGGGATACGCGCAACAGTTTGATCGAGTGGAAGTGGGCAGCAGTGTTGAGTCAAAGGGTTAAAGCACGCGTTTACACAGGACAGCGAGCTGCCTGAGAGGTAATGCATGGCTGATGAGTGCCGGGCTAATGGGCACCTCTGTTAGCTGGAAATCAAATGACTGCCTCTGCATTTTAAGTCCCTGTGTCGCCTCCTTTCACTGACTAAAGATATTCATCTCTGCCATGTCAAAGGGGTGGGGGGGATCAAGTAAAAGAAGGAAGAATAAGAAAAGGGAGCGTGCACCAGGGGGAAAAGAAGGGCATTCGAGAAGCACCTGAAGACCTAACGTAATTATCAGAAACCTGACCACAAATGACAGCTCATCTGGCACAACCGCTGTAATTAATTGTCCATGAGCGCAGGCTGGATTTGGGAGGGTGGGAGTGAGTGCAAGAGGGCGGGCGGGGGAACAGACTGGCATTGCGGGTCATTTGGAGAGAAAAAAAAATACAGAGAATGAGATGAGGTAACAGACAGCAACAGTTTAGGGATCTTTGTATAAAACAAAAGGCACACAAAAAGAATGGGTAAAAGAGGTTTGGTAGAGATACATGGAGAGGTATATCGGTTAAAAACAGCGATGGAGCTCCTTTAATTGGTTGGTATTGACTAGACTTGATTAGTTAAATAATTACCTTTTCCTGGAACAACAGAGCATTACTGTTACGAGTCTATGGCTAATTTAATGCAGTGTTGTTGAATATGGCTAAGAGGATACAGATCAGACTATATAAATGAGGGAAATCACAGTGAAAAGATCCATGCTCATTTTTATGTAGCCAATTGTATCCGCTTTGGCTGTTAGCTCATGTAGCCCACTGATCATGTACTACTATTTCTTTTTTCCGCAGGTTGGCTACATGTCTCTAACAAAAGGAATTTCCCCTTGAATACAAGTAATTCTGATTCTGAAGGATATTGGGAACTGAGAAGTTTATCTTTTGAAAATAAATGATAATTGCCCCAAATTCCAACCTTTTTGAAAGCTGTAGGAGCCCTGTCAGCGAACATGAACAATTTCTTTTTACGTTGCTCTCTATGGAGAAATTCACTGGGCTGCAAAGGGCTGTTCTCTGCAGTACTAACTGACTCGCCACTAATCCAACACAACAGGTTTGATGTTGTGGTCCCCAATCCAGATTCAGAACCTATAAAAGGGGAAGTCAAATTGTATATTATATTTTATTTTTTAAATCTGATTTATTTGAACCCAAATGATTTTCTATATTTTGAGATACAATAGCTCTTATTATAATGTATGATGTTTACAGTAAAGTGAACAGTTTAGTCCCCCTCTGCTGTGTCCCTGGCCGCTCATGCTGCGCTCGCATGACTGTTGTAAGCAGGCCACTGTGTCTCTGAGGCCTTGTGCTACACCACCATTACTATCTGGCCTGCCTCCACTACAAATTGGATGAACAGGCACTGACACATTTTCAATATTATTACATTAAACCAAGTGGATTTTGATTGATAACCTAATATTGGCCTAATGCAAAACATCAATCATGGCAAGTATATTAATTATTTAATATTGTGGCGTAATTCAGAAATCAATGCCGTGTTGAAGGCACAGAGAACAGAGGAAGGGAGAGAGAGGAAAGGGAGATAAGGAGGGAAGAAATGCTTGGTCCCTGAAGACTTGGGCAGATTATATGATGTTTTGAAAGGAGAGATGAGGATGTGAAATGCTGTGTGTGTGCAAGCCGGCCATGCACGACTAATGGATAGAGAGATCCCTTTTGCCCCGGTGTGGACATTACAGGACTGCCCGCTCTTGATGATGTTAAAAGGGAAAATTAAATGCATAATTAATTTGTGTTTGTGAAAGTAACATTTGAAAAATATACAGAGAAAGAGAAGCAAAAAAGCTGAAGTGAGTGGAGGAGAAGAGCTCAGACACCACGTGCTCCCTGTGTTAAATTGTTTCTCACTAATTGTGCTTCATTAGCGGATTACACACACTGTCACCACGGTAACAAATGTCTTGCTGTCTGGATGCCGGGGCCCGTCATGTATAATGAATGTGGCGGGGTGTTTGTCACAATGTAATGTAATTACAGCTAGATGAAGTTTGCCTTAAGTGGTTGACTTGTCTGTGGCTCACTGACAGAGCACACAATAAACAAACAAAATCACTGTGGACTTTATGACCTTTTGTCTCCATTGGCATTTTCCATACAATACAAATGTATACTTATTATGGCTGTTATGTGATTATAGCATTATTGTGAAATGTAGACAGCACATGAACACTCACTCTGTGGTCACACTGCACACGGCCTGTCTGCAGGATAGATGGATGGATGTAGGAAGGAGAAGGGCGCTGGAGTGGGATGGATTAGACAGTATGTAATTTTAGCGATGGTGTAGATTTACACTATGATGCTGCTGGCTGCATTAGCGACTGAAGCCTGTCGATAAGCCTTTCTCTCTCAGCACACATACACACAGTGCACAGCCCTGGACAGGCTGCAGTTGTCAGTAATGGGGGGCACAGTTGGATGGTGGGGGCTTAGGGTTTTTTGTTTTCTTGATCTTCAGATTTCCAGAGCTGCAAATGTAAAATGCGCCAAAATTGCATCTATTATTTACTGCCAATTTGCTCAGTTAAAGCAGACCGCCCTCTCCCCCCTCCTCTGTTTCTACCCAGATAATCATGCAAACATTTTTTATTAATTCACAGATAATAAGCTCCCAGTTTTGTCTCTGTAGTTTTCAAATTATTATTATGACTGCAAGCAGCGGGGTGACAAACGTAGTTAACCTCAGTCTATTGTGCACAAACACCAACACATCACACATATAACTGAAATGTAAACAGTAATTAAAGTCATTCTTTTGATTGACCTAATTCAGTTTCTTCATGCATTATAATTGGCATATTGTTCAGTGAAAATAATATTAGTTTCTGACTTGTGTGTATTTACATATCTTAAAATGACTCACACATTTTGTTTCAGGCATTGCTCAGCTTTGTGGGTGTGCCTCTGCTAAAATCAACCCTTTATTAAATGCTTTTGTGTCATCATTTTATTTGAAGTAAAGGAAATGTGTTGTTGTTTCAGAGACCCCGGGAGCATCAAATCTAAAGGGCTGGAACATCTGGTAAGTTCTACCTGACAACCCCTTCTTCTTTATTCTGCATTAACATAGATGCACATGTGCACGCCAACTCACACTTTGATAGCAACATTTCTAATAAACCCTGTGCAACGGAGTTGAACACCTGCACCTAGGGGCTCCACTGGGCCTAATCGTGCCCTCAACTCTCCATCAACACACATCATCCACAACTGTACTTTTGTTTTAGTGGGACACACTAAGAAAATAGCATTTTTATCCATGTGTTAGACTCTCCAAACTAAATCACTTGAGTACTGTTTAATTTGCTTGTTAAATATTGTTAAACATCCATTCTCAATGGGAGATAGAGGTGGGACACTTCCGACAAGACAAGGTGATATTTTGAGATTTATTTAGATTTTATATTTTGCCATAATTGTAGTACAGCCTCTCAAAGAAATGTAACTCACCAGCGCCTTTCTCTTTTTTTTTGTTTATTCCACATTGAAAAAAGTCCAAAAACTATTATTATTATTACTATTATTATTACTATTATTATTATTATTAATACTACAATGTGCACAACCCTAAGGCAGTTTTATATCATAAGATCTTGTGAGATCTTATCTCGTCCTTAATGGGTATTGATCAACTGATCAGAATTATCTTGATGTTTGATCTGCAAATACCATTGCCACACACTCATTTCAACTATTTTTTGGCTGTTACAAAGCAAACTAAAAACTTTCATGAAAATAATGCTACCCAGTGTTGCTACCCAGTATTTTTGTGTGTGTAGGAGTAGTATAATCACCAAGCACCAGTATGGGGATTTTCTTTTCTCTATTCTCACATCTCTCAGTAAAGGTCCTTCTGAGAAACCCCCTCTTGGGACACCTTAAGAATTTAATATCTGACGTATCCAGAGGCTTCAGCACTATACATGCTTTAATCCAGGGTCAGAGTGCCATGCAACACAGAGAAGAGGTTCTGTCTCCTCTTTTTGGGTGCGGCCGCACTAAGGTTTGATATGACCCATATTCCAAGAGATAAATTATAGACAGGGGTCATGGAGGGTCCCGGCTCTGGGTGGCTGTCACATGACCTCTCTCCCTAGCCTCGCTGCATACTAAACTGCACCACACAAATGACCCGCATGTGACACGCAGCAGGCTAACCGTGAAACTGCGACTGGACGTACATGCATATGTCTTAATACAAAGGAACAGTAAAGTGAAGTTTCAATTCTTTAGACCTGCTATGATTACTCAGATAAGCAATGCAAAATCACCCTATAATATATTTTTCGCAACCCTTTAACCAGCTAATTCCTTCTTACCATTGCCTGATCTCTCACATTTCATATAAAGATTTTATTTTTTATGTCATGGCAGCTACTTGATGGAGAGGAGCGGATGGGAGCGTCTGTGCCTGTGATTGATGCTGTACTCTATAAAAAGTAGTGTGAATTATTCAGCAGAGGATTACATGCATAAACAGCATTAATCAATGTGTGTATTGGCATTTATATTGTAGGCAAACATTAGGCAGTGAGGCAAGTTGAGTTGTTTGAAGGAAAGTAAGCAAACTTATACAGGCTATGTAGCTTTAGAGTGCCATACAAAGCAACCAAATGTTATGGTAAAAGTATCATTATTTTAAGGTACTGACATCACCTGAAAATTAATAATTGACTGAAATTACCATTAAGTTGTTAAATACCTCTCAGTTTCATATGAATTATTTACAATTTTGTCGTGGATTAGAGCAGGAGATTTTACTATGCTTTGGCTTAAAGTGTGCCTATGAGCTTCATATTTACCCCTCAACAGTATTTTACGATTGGTTCAAAAGAGAAAACCTATGCCCCATTCTCTGCTTGTGTATTCAAGTTATCTATGTAGCTGTGTCTGTGTGTATCAATAAAACTGACGTCCAAGTTGTAAACAAACTACTTTTCTTCATATGTCCTGTATTAACACGATTATGTATTTTCAGATTTCAGATATTAATGAGTCACACACAGATTTCCTCCCACATCTTCATCTCTAAATACATTTGTAGTTATATTTGGTGGAAATGGCATGTTGGGGTAATTGTAGTATCTAAATCCCGAGTGTTTGAATTTATGGTTGTGTTTATGCTTATGGGGAGATTGCGCCCCAGTCTTCAACCACCTGTGGAGGGCAAAACTGTTATTACAACTCAGGATCTGGGTGCGTAAATCACTGCTCCTGACTCCTGGCGCTGAGGTGGAGATGTTGAAAATGTTGTTTCTTTCTGTAGCTCACGAGCACATCCCAGTAGACTTGTGAGCATCAGTGTCAGTTGATGTACCGTTTTTACTACATCAACCATATTGATATTTCTGTGATATTGCAAAGCACAGGTTGTATTTTGCTTTGAGACGGCAGTGTTGTAAACAGTTTGGAAAAAGTTTGAGCAATTTACAAAAGAAACGAAACTCAACAGTGCTTTGACTATGTAATTATTTGGGATGTTCCTGATTTGTAGTTAGTTATTTTTTCCAGCTGTGCATCAATATATAATAAACAATAGTTATCCTAATGTTGTAATGCTCTGGACCTTAAGTGAATTTAAAATGATTAGGAAGTTGTTGAGATCTAACTGAATTTGAAATACACAGCCTGCATTGTGAAAAATATTATGATTGTTATGTATTTCTAGGTTCTCTTCCTAATATGCACATTGTTATGTTGTTAATATGTAAATGTTTTAACTGCGAAGGTTGTGCGTCTGTTTGATTTTTTTTTCTTGATGAAGTTAACCACAGAAGCTGCTGGCTCTGACATAATTAGTGGGCCAGTGGAGATGTCAGCTTCATAATGTGCTGTAAGGCTGCTTTTATTGTTCATGTTTGTTTTGTTTTTCACATTTAGCAGCAGATTGTCTGAACATGATCAGTAGCAAAGCGAGAGGGAAACTGAAGTTAATTGCTCCCAGGGCTCGGAGTTACTTTCTTTTTTTCTACAAGCAACACACACAATAACACTGAAACATCTCATTTCTGGCATCGCTAGTTGTTTCTGTTGGGAGAATGGAGTGGATGATCTGGCCTACAGCGGCGGATGGTTCGCTGCAGATGCGTGGCTTCAGAGCGAGGTAGAGGAAAGCCAGGAGCTCGATCAATAAGTGGCCTCTTCTGTAGGATTACAGGCTCATTCAGCAGCTGTATTCACTGTTTTATCGTCCACACAGAGCAGGGATGGATAGGAGCTGAGAAGAGAGTGACCGAGGAGACTTCATTAGTTTAGTGGAGAGGTGGTTGATGAAGACAGTGGTAAGTAGACAGTGGGATTCAGTTCATTCCAAGGTTGTAGGTTCACCTAAGGTCATGCCCTAAAAACAACAAATTTTGTACGTGCATACATGTGTGTGTGTATATATGTATATATATATATATATATATATATATATATATATATATATATATGCAGTTAATTTTTTTATTTAAATGTAAGGTTAGCCATGAGTTTTTTCTTTTATTCATTTACTGTATCTATATCTATTTATTTAAAATAAAAAACAAACAGTCATTGCAACATGATTACATAATTACATTGCCGCTTGTTACAGCAACTACAAAGCTAGAGCAGTTTTGTTGTTTTGTAGTTTCCAATTTAAATTGTTTACAAAGTTCAAGCTTGTACGTTTATGCCTTGCTTGGGAAAAGTATACAGCCCCCATTTGCTTTAAAAATGGCTTTCTTCACATGTCCCTCTGTGGGTTGAAAAGTTTAGGTTAAACTGTCTGGTTGCTCTAATGATAGATAGGAGGCAGCAGCTGAGGTCGTAACACTTTCAACTCCTCTGCAGCTCCTTGTCCTCAACATAAAATAAATTAAAGGTTCACCCAAGTTAAGCACCACAAATTTGATGTAATTACTTCTGTTCTTTATCCATCTTTATTTCATTTTGTTAAATTAACTCATTAAACACTTGCCTTATCTGGTCTGTCCTGTGTATTTTGCTGTCTATCCTATCCCCCAATAAGATTACACCAGATAAGGCTGCAGTGGCACATGCAAAGAGATTCTATAGCAATAACACAGAGGGGACGGGGTGTTGATAATCTGCAAACACATTTCCATGCTTATTACACTAATGATTGCATGATATTTGATGTAGCAGCAAGGTTTGGTGCTGGTGGGGGCATAACTGTAGATATAAGAAAGGGGGATGACTCTCTCCCTCTCTCTCTCTCTCATCTCAACGGCACAGGCTAAATGATGGAGTAATTTGAGTGACCTCTGACACGGGGCAGGCCCAGACATAATTGTATGTCATTCTTTTGTGGAAGAGAAGGGAGAGAATTTCTCAAATGTAGTCTCTTGCATATCAAATATTTTTGCACTATGCATAATTGCCCACGGACTTCTGCCTAATTGACCATAATATACCAATACAAACAAAAGAATGATCGCATTAATTTCCAAATGATGACATGACATTAAGAACAGCTATTTTCACACATCAATAGGCAAGAACTAGTGGCTTTACTGTATGTGCTTCATCTTAATGGCATCTCTGGATGTCAAGGGCATGGAGGAAATTAAATCGGAAAGTGCAGATAGACCAAAGAAGATATTATCTCGGGATGATTGCAGTTTTGATAGGTATTCCAGTGAATTTCATTTTCTCCGGATGGGGAGAAGATGAGTTAGCCTGCACATTTGCTCATTTTTCTTCTACATGATTTATGTGAGTTGAGTATAAAACTACACCCCACCACCGCTGCCATCACCACTGCCACCCCCTTTATCGGCAGCACATACATGCAAGCACATCCACACACTAGTGAATAAATGGATGGGAGTAGCAGTTTAAATGTATGGTGGCTTGTGTGTGGGCTTTTTGTGTGTACGGATAAATTTTGCGCATCGTAGATAGCAGCGGCTGCCGAGCCATCAGCAGGAATGATTCCGGGGAGACGGGGGAGTGTCATTACTCAGACTTGTTTACATTCTAAATACGTAATGAAATCTTGTTGGTAATAATGACGGGAATAAAAGTTTGGGAAATTGTAAAAGTGGTGAAGTTTGAGAAATGAGCCACGGCCTGTGAAATAGCATTTGGGGACAGGAAACGACATTATTATGCAGTGCTCCTGCCTGCCCGAGACATGAAGATGAACTGCTGGCGGGCCATAAAATGCTGTTAGCCCTAGCCTGAAGTATGGCACATTGTAAAAAGAAGCCCTGATCCCATATTGCCATTATATATAAAAGTATAGCCATACACAACATTATTTTTCATATAAGATGAGCTCCGATGCAGAGGCTCAGACCCCTCCCTAAATGCATACACTGATAGGCTGATTTTTTTCCCCGCTTCTCATAAAATATATAAATAAACATATTGCCATGGAACCCATCTCTGCCCTGATCTTATAGACCTCGATATTAAAAACAGAAATATTACATTTTGGAGGGACTCTGTTTTCCTCTGTCCTCTTTTGGGTATGGGATATAGCAGCACAGTTGTTTAGGAGTTGGGAGGGAGCGTGAGGAGGAAATGCAGAGCAAGGCTGAGTGAAATGCAACAAATGAAAGAAAATGGAAACAGATGAAGACTTTAAGAACATAATGAGATGAATATTGGGGCATATAAAGAGAGTTAGGCGAGGTGGGTGCCATGAGTTCACATATTGAAATGCTTTATTGACAGTAAATAATGGTTGCGTCAGAGCAATTAGGATTAATGTTACGCTCAATGATGCTATAGTGGTGGCAGTTTTTGAAAGTTTTGAGAGACATTTTAAATAAGGTCGTTTCAAGGTAGTCATTTAGTATACAGCAAGCAAGTGTATTTCTCACAAAAAAAAAAGCTCATGTCAAGCAACAAGTAGTTTTGAGCAGTGATTTCCAAACATTGTGCTTTGAAACAACTTGTAAGTAATTTATGTGCATCTAGTTGGGCTGCCAGAACTTGGCTAGCACAAAAAGACAAATGTGGAATTATTATAATAATATTAATTTTTAAATACATTGGAATTATATAGTGCCTTTCAAGACATCCAATGCGCTGTACATTGTGTTATTAATTCATTCCATATTTGGTGATGGTAGGCTGCTACCACTCACTACGGCACGTGGCATTCCCAGAGGCCTCAACATTGTATTGCTATTCTAATATTGGTGTAATAGATGCACTGTTGCGCTAAATAAATAGAAGACTTGATCTGTTGTAGCTTTACTGTTTTGGGATTTACTCTAATCTGTATAATTGAGCACAATGTTTTATATATTTAATTGTCTTGGGCCTTTATATCTTTTTTGTTGAATTCTGACATTTAAAGGCCAGTGAAGCATTGGTTTACATTTTTAGCATTGCCAGAAGTCTGAGAAAGAGGCTAAAACCAATACATACCAGTTAGTGTTTAACTAGACTGGTCTTTGCACTAGCTCAGTTATTTAGTCAAACACAAAAGCACAGCATCACCCTCAGCTCTTCTCCAGTTAAGACTTTCTCACTCTTGTGCACTTTGTCGGAGATCAGAGGAAATGAAGAGCATCTTTCCATCTGTGTATTGTCTCCTTGTGTCTGCTGGTCCTTTAGTCTCTGTGTGATTATTTGTAGATGGAGAAAACACAAGTCCTCAGTCCTCAGTCCTTCTCAGCTTCCTCTGACTGCCTTTGTTCTTTATATTTATTTGTGAACATTACGTTTGTAATTGCGGGAAGAAGGCTCTTCAGATGCAGGGGGGGCCTCCCTCCCAGCGGGGGGGACACAGATCTACCTCTAGGGAGCACAATTACCACCCTTTTATTGTTTACTAATGAATTACACACTGCTCAAACAGTTGTATATGGCCGAATTAGAGACAAAAATAGATGGCTTGTCTGGAAGGGAATAATTGTGTGTTTTTGTGCATTTAATTGTTTCTAGCTCGTGTGTGCCATTTGCATATTTGCTGTCTGACTTGCGTTTTTCGGCACTTGTAATGATAATTAGATATTAATTAGCCTGTTTAAGTCTTTATTTAGTCGTACAGCCTTAGAGAAACCCACTCATTAGCCTCCCTGTTTGATTTCTGTGTATTTGCACCTCAGTTAAAATGGTAGTCT
Organism: Periophthalmus magnuspinnatus; assembly: GCF_009829125.3. Classification (NCBI taxonomy): domain Eukaryota; kingdom Metazoa; phylum Chordata; class Actinopteri; order Gobiiformes; family Gobiidae; genus Periophthalmus; species Periophthalmus magnuspinnatus. The sequence continues at coordinate 9,813,130 of NC_047138.1, forward strand.
GAATGTTTGGAGCGATGAGGGGCACAGCAGTTGATTGTATCATTGGATTCATATCAAGACAAAGCTAAAAGTTTATTCCTGATGAAACAGAAAAGTTTGTGTTCCCATGTGACCCAGTGTTGCATTACAGGGATAATTTTGCTGCTGTGTGTGCATTGAAGAAGCACGGACACATGCCTCCAGGCCAATGTAAACAAATGCTAATGTAATTAGTGAGGGGGCGGCGTAATAAACTGTAACTAAGATGATTGCTCAGCATGCACAATTATCTGCTCGGTTATGCCATGATAGGCTACTGCTTTGTATGACTAACTGTACTACAGCTCAGGAAATGATTGTGAATCCAGCCATGTTAAATGGATTTCTTTTAAGATGATTCATTCTAAACATCATAAGATCACCATTAGAGGGCATTTAGTTAAATATGTCTTCTCTATATATTTATGAGTTTGAGAGCAAATATTAAGGACCTCATCTAGAGTGGGGCTGGGGACCCAAATAAATAATAAAGAGCAAATATTACATTATAAGCAAAATAGATATCCCTAAAATCTTTATTCAGTGCCATAGGGTGGCAAAATCTTGATAGCAAATATTGGACATAGAGTGACATAATTGATTTTCTATTTTCTTAAAGCTGAAATGTAGCATTCCTTGTCCTGGTCATAACTTTACCAAAATCACAAAGATTATAGACAAAATATTTTACAGTGTCTAAAGATCTAAAACCCGAACCCGTAGTTCTTTGGCATTTCAATGTTAAAAATTGTTTTTCAACCAAGAAACAAGAATTAACTGAAAATGTGTGTATCTTTACATTTCAACTATCACGCCAAGCCAGTTAGCAAGACTGTGATCTACTGTCACCTGCTACACACACACACATGCACACACACACGCACGCATGCACATACTCTTCAGACAGACTCCAGACTTCAGCTTCTGACACTGGTACATTAAAGAGGGTCATTATATTTCCCCCAACTGCCAGGCAAAAGTGACATTTTTACAAAGTGACAAGTTTACAGTTTGATAAATCATTTTTTTTTGCTGTGGGTGGTGCATGGTAGAGTTCCATGAGAACAAACTGTCATCTAAATGATGCTCCCAGCCAGGCAACTGATTCCGATCCCTTCCACATTAGCATTTAATTTCTCTGTAATCCTGCTCACGCTCTTTGTCGCTTCATGGCAACAAGAGCCTCCAGTCCCTCTGAAAATCTCCAATGTGTCCTAGCCATCATTCTTCCGTGACAATTAAGACTCTCAAATCTAATAGCAGTGATATTGGAATTACAGCAAGAGTCTATTGAGGGCATGTCAGAAGATACAGCTGTCAGAGGCCCTCCCCTTGGTTGTAGTGCACTCTCTCATGCACACTTGATAGGATAGGAGACTATGAGGAGTTATGGGCTGTGATCTCTGTAAAATGTGCTCCCGGTGCCCTCTTATCTGTCTCTCTGTAGACTTGTTACAGCAGCTTTTGTTTTTCGCTCTCCTTCGCTCACCGCTCTCTCTCTCTCTTTGTTGCTAAATTTCTCTTCATCTTTCTCTCATTGATTCTCCCTGGTGTGGCTGATGTGTTGGTACTTTGTGTTTTTAGACAATTCACAACCAGCGCGCTAAGTGTCCCCTGTTACTCCACAAGGACAGGAGTATATTTTTACAGAGATGATGCTATCTGACTATTTTTTGAGTCTGTCCTGTCAGCAATGATGCGTTTTGATGTGTTACGACTTTGTAGGACACTCTGAAATAATAAATGTTGATTGTTAAGAAATTTTGTGTTGCAACAAGTTAATATAATGTGGCATGTCTTATGTTTTACATCACATTCTAATCAATCTCTTGTAAAACACATTTCTATAAAAAAAATAGGATTGTTAATGTACTGAAATGAGTGTTCTCTGGAGAATGATTGTATAGAATATGTTTGGTTCTTTTGAATCCTTGTGTGCCATGGTTTTCACTTGTATAATTTACATTTTGTTAGTCCAGGTCCACTATCATGAATGATTTGACTGGATGATACTGTACCACTCATAATGTTTATTCTTAGGTCTGCATAACACAGTATTAGATGTTTAATTTGTATACTTAACCATCTGTCATGTTTTTTACAGACTCCATCTGAACAGGCCAAGGTCCGAATGCAACTGGTTTTACAAGCCGCAGGTAAGTCCCCCTCTTCATGTATAGAGCAGTCAATACATTAACAAGGTAAGGTGAATACGTAATACAAAACATTTTTGCTACTGACAATATTCAGGCAATATTATGGCAAAGCATCAAAATGTGCTAAAATTTAATGGAATGTAAAATGAACCTAAAAAGTGCAGAAATTACTTTATACATTGAAAGTTTATGCTGTACATTTCTGCTCATTTTATTTTTAATCAGTTATTTTCTGTTTCGCTTGTCTTTTTTTCAATATCCCAAAAACAATTTAAATATATATTTTTTTATCTATGCATGTCCTTTCTTTTTTGTAAACCTTTCCTGCAATGAGGAAATTTGGCATAATATTCAGATACTAGGTTCATACTGTGATTGTGGTGAATGAGACGTTATTTCCCTTCCCATGCCGTCATTCTGCGCAGCACTGTTTGTGTTTGACACCCACGCCGCCACCACTAAAAGGCTAATGTGGTACTAATGGTGAGGCATCATAAAACTGAGCATATGGCTTTGAGTGCTTTACGCCAGACGGGTGCAGCAGACACAGGCTTAGGGTCAGACTCGAGACTAGAGCGAGAGGATTTGAGCTCCGGACATGTCTCTGGTTTTCCTCTCCCGAGACTCTTCCTTAAGAACCAGTTTATGGCTCAGTCAAAGATGGTCAGTGCAGTTCCAGGACTTGATCAGGACTGTGTGCCCCAAAATCATAGCCATCACAACACACTCAGTCTGCTGTTTCGGGCTTTGGCCAACTGCTTTCATTAATAGGAATTTATGCATAATTGGAGGCAGAAATATTTGTAAAGAAATATGTAATTATCTTAGTACTCATCAAAGCTCAAATAGCTTTTTGAACATTTGTGTTATACATACATATCATAGATTGTGCATCATTGTGATGACTGTACCTGAAACATGCTATAATTTGACCTTGGAGTTGGTAAAATGGTATGTTTTGCCTGTCCGTCTTTGTTTTGTTGTTGTGTGTAGACAGGACAAATGGGGCTGTAAGAGATGACTGACAGAGGCCTAGAAGGAAGTAGCAGATGTTGGGAGGCAGCGTGAATGCTAATGTCCTGACGTAGCCGCGCAGCTTAAGCCACCTCCTCCTCCCTCTCCCCTCCGTTCCTCTGTGAGAGCCCGCCAGCCTTTCTCTCTCGGGGTCTCCTGACATCCTTAAAGCCTGCGGCTCTCCTGTGCTCTGCTCTTTTCCAGCGCCTCCCTCGCTCCCTCCTTTTGTCCGTCTATGGACTCTCTCTAGTCAGTAGAGAGCAGATCATCCCGTGGCTAAAGCGGCTCAGGCCTTTGTGTTGGGGGCTCTGTGGACCTGTAATGAGCCCCCTCGGCTGGCCCGCTGGCCTGCTTAGCGCTCACTGGGGGCTTAGTGTGTGAGAGAAGATGAGGAGGTGAGAGAGAGGGGAGGGGCTCCACTGGCCCCCAATGAAAGGGCCTCAGAGATGTGTTTATGGGTCACTTCCTTCTTGGCCTACATATCAAACACACACATGCACCATTGACAACACTTACCTTAAATATTAATTCAACTGTTATTAAATCTGCACACTGCAAATTATTGATTTATAAAAAGCGTCTCAGTCTCTGAGTGAAAAGGGTCATGTTGTACGTGTTGCATATCGTTGATATGATATCTAATCAATTTCCTTGAAAAGTGGTCTTGAATAAGGTTATCATAAACATAACATTTAAAAAAATATTGTCCATTTCTCTACAAAATCCTTTTTATTACAAGTATTATTCTGCAGGTCATCCGAGGGACACCCACGGAGGACCTGGGGGGTAAGGGTCATCAAAACCTACGCCCCCTCCCTTTTTAACTTTTGTCGGTGGCAAAACAAACACTCTTATTGGATCTTATTGGATCATTGGAAACATGAACTTGGCCCAACCTCTTTGGTCTGCATCAACTTTATTCAAATGTTTTTTCATCTGGTTTTACTTTTTGGACACCTGCATCTGACAAATGCCTGTAAAGCATATATGTATCTTTAATTTGGTGTTATCATGAATATACTACATATTCATGATAACACCATAATAAACATGCATATTTTTAAGTTCAGTTATACACTCAGGGCTCCAGGCTAACATTTCTTCCAGGAGCCCCTGAATCTTTTAGGAGCACAACCACAAAATGTAGGGGCACATACTATAAATTGATGTAAATTGATTGTTTACAAGTCAATATTGTAGATCTAATTGACTTGCTTTATTATAATGTTTAATTGTAATTTGTCACTTTATTCACATTGTTGAAGAAGGAATGCAGTTTTGTTTTAGTTCACATTTTCCATTAATACACTGTATGTTTATGATGAGGAGATCATACAAATGCATGGGGGGTAGTCGCTTAGTGCAAGCTTAGCAACATCATGCAATCACACACTAATTCGTCCACAGTAAATATGGAGAATTAGCCTTCTCAGCCACAGCAGGAGTCCCACAGACACACACTGCCCTATTCTCAGCCCTGTGCTTCTTTTGCTGCGTCTTGGCCCATCCCCTTAGGACTGACAGATGTGTGCTGGACAGACCACATACATGGAGGGTGTCACCTTACCCCCTCAGGAACCAAAGGCCTAATGCGCCGCGTTTAGGAGGGTGCCGCCCTTTGTTTGGCCTGGGCCAGTGAGGTTCAGACATCTATGGATTTGCATACATTTTATTTTTCTCAGCATCATGCCTGCTTGTTTATTTTTTGTATGCTATCAGTCAGAACCAATTTGGATGCAGTACCCATTTTCGTCACCATGGTTATGTTTTCCTTTGGTTGGGGCAGTGTTGTGAGCACTTGTCTCAGGTAATGTGCACTTAGGGTTGAGGGGATTTTCTGTGTACAGTAGAGCCACAAGGGAAATGCCCACTAACAGCTCCTAACTATGCGTTGTCCTTGTTTAACGTGTTGTTGTACAAACAGCAGGATGCCATCTAAAACACAAGAATGTTAACAAGGCGTTTGTGTTTGTGTTACCTGGAAATACTAAGAGGAGAAACATCCAAATAATGCCTCCTCAAGAAGTTTTATTTTCCAGGTCATGATTTATAACTAGACAGATCTGGTATGTGGATTGCACTTTATAATGATCGCCAAATCATAATTTAAAGGTAAACAATCCAATTTGATAACTTTTCTGGTGGGAGTCTACAATTGGCATTTATTCAGCTACAGATATTTAGGGCTAAAAACATTGAGAAACAGTCATTATTACTGTGAGCAGGCCTGCCTCTTCACAGATATGGCCTGTAACCTGGCTGGATTTAAGCAGAAAGGTTTCACAGTTCACCTTTTTGTTTGGCATCATTTTATGTAATTATTATTGCATATACGTTGATGACTCAAATCCCCACTGGTAAGTCCTGACATTTATTCATCTCTTTCCACCCTATGGCAACTTAAGGCCTAACATACAGCCTCCTAATTCAAATGGCCCAAACAATTGCAGAGTACCAGTGGCAGAAATCCCCTTTACATCTGCAGGTATGTCACCGGGGGTTGTTCTTTAGGAGCGGGGGGGGGGGGGGGGGGGGGGCATGTCAAGTGTCCTGTAATTGACTGTGTGCAGCCGCTGATCAAGTGGGTTTATGGACCATTACCTCACTGCCCTATTCAAAAGCCATAATTATGAGTCATAGAGACAGAAGGGGGGCACGTGGCCTCCGCTCAGACGGGGTCTAAATAATACCTGGATAAGAGTTTAACAGCAGCCAATTGGCCCAAGGCACAACTAGTGATCTGCACAGGTTCCTGCCTCACAGTCAGATATTTAAAAGGCTTGAGTGTGTTGCGTGTACATGTACTTACAGCCACAGTATGTAACTTTTTACCCCATGATTTTATTATTATTTTGTATATGTTTGTTTTGTTGTTTTTTTGTGTTTATTGCACTGGAAAGACATACATCCTTACTGCGCGAACTTGCATCTTTCTACAAATCTGACTTATTTGGGCTGATGGAGTGCTTCTTGTTTGTTTGCAAGGAAATGTTGTTCCTTTGGTAATAATCTTCCTCAGTATAGCATAAACCCGATCTATCTCCATGGAGAAATTGTCTTATCTGGAGAAGCTATACTTTTATCAAGGGACTTATTAACCTCTGAACTTGATAGATAAGACCTTTATTTCTTATTGATTTTTATGTTTTATGGATGCAATATAAAGCAATTCCCTTGACTGTCAGATATTCTCAGAAATAATATGGCTCATTAGTCTTCTTACTCCTGTATTTTAACTCTCTGTTTGCACTGTATTGGGATGTTTGGACTGCACAAATTAAGTTTCTTTAGGGAAATGTCTATACTGAACCAATGAGTAGAGCATGTCAGCCACTTAGCGGGAACTCTCTGATTTGTGGATGTGATGGAGAGACCGGTGGAGAAGGAGCGATGGCGCGCGCTTTGTTTCTCTTTGTGGGCAGATTTCAAACAGCATCTGGTGCGCTCTTGAAAAAGGCCGCTCTGAGTATGTTCAAATCCAAACTGAATCATTTTGCTCCCTCCTCCCTTCCTGCGTTTCTCTCTCATCCTTGTTGTCAGTGTTTGGAGACACATGGTGATGTCTTCCTCTGCCCCTCCCTCTTCCCCCTCTCCACATGTAGACATTTCCATAACAGAAAAAGAATATTTTTAATTTGCTGCTTTCCATAATTTTGCAGCATATGGCATAAACGATTTTGATGCAAATGTATGTGCTAATTATTTGCAGACGAGCCTTAAACAGGCCAGCCATTGAAGTGGAATGAAAGCAAATTTGCAATCACCTTAAATTTTGCTAACCATTTACTGTTAAGTAAACTTTGCTAAGTAATTTAATTACCTTGGACCGCTGGCAAGCACTCGGGGTTTTGGGGAGGGGTGGGGAAAGAAGCTGGATGCAAAGATTGCCAAGTGAGAGATGAGAAGGAAAAGAGGCTATGTACACCACTCACAGGAGTCTTATTGAATTGTCACCGTTTAAAACGTATACTTCCTCAATGTAGCAGGTCTCAGTGCACTACTGATTGAGTGTTTTGAATTCCCATGTGTGGAAAGGTTATGTAGAGATCTTGATCACACAAATGTATGGCTGGAGTTAATTTATGTCTCAATGACAATAGCTTATTTTTTACTTTTTAACATTTCACTTTTTAGTTGGCCTTGTAATGTCACTCCAGTTTCTTATTTCAACATTTTATTTTCATGCATTTTTTTTGTGTAATTATTGGTGACAAGCAGCACTTAAAATACAGATGACTCAATTCAGAATAGTCCTAAGTAATGTGGACACATTACCAACCATAAAATGGTGACATGACTGCAGTAGTTGTTTAATATTCTTAGTTCAGCCATAAGCGAGTCTTAATGTGTTTTTGCAATGAAGTAGTTGATAGGCAATTTGATGTCCTTAAGCCACAGCGGTCTTTGACCCTGAAGTGAAAGAAGCGGATTTAGAAAATGGATGGTTTGCATTGCTGTTATAAATAGACCCACCTTGGCCTTCATGCGCATATCCCATTAGGATCTGTAAATGGTGATTGAATTGATTGGATGTACTACTTGACAGCTTCAAGGCTTATTATGCTAGCTGCCAGATAAATGCTTTGCTAATGAATGTGCTAAAGTTTTTTTTGCACACAGTCGACACCCCATGCTGTCCTGTAACTCGCACAACATCAACAAGCCACACATGTGTGGTCTAGTCCCTTTAATATATTTGCATGATCAAGAAAAAAAAAATAATTTGCTGTCACTTTTTCATGTGCTCGTTTGACATCCATGGGTCTAAGTAAATGTATGTTTGTTGACACTGTGTTTGCTCAAAGGTATAAAAAAAATGCATTGGTGTATAAGATGCTTCAATAACAAGCTCACCCGCTGATTTCAATTAAAAAGTAACTACATCAGAGGTTTTTTATGTACACGGCTGAATTTTGGTAACATATATTGTGTGACTAACTGTCATTTCAAACAAGCCGGTTAGTCTTTCATAGTTGTTATTTTTCCTAAAATTTGTGTGGTCTAAAAGTGGAGTTAAAAGAAGTTCTCCTCCCATTTACACAGACACAGGGGCTGAGGCAGATGCAGAATAGAAGTAATAAAAACCCCTTTGTTTTAGTTTGTATTGGACCATTCATCATCACTTTATTTAATACGCGCCTGTAATTGTGCCATCCCCAACCATCACTAATGGCTGTGTTCGTCTGTGTTTGCTTTGTTGATGGAAATGAATGAAATTAGGATAAACAACCGCGGAGTCGCGTGTAATCAAGCCCTGATTAATGTAGCTACATTTCAGCGCCGTTCCTCATTCCACAACACCTGATATCTTTCCCATAAACAAATTGTGTTTGTCTAAATGAAGAAATTAAATGACGCATTTGATGAGTTTATGATTGACCCGCTTCGGCCCGTGCTCATTACTCTCTGTCTGTTGAGGCCAAGAGGTATGTGACTAATCCTCTGTCACTTCCACACCAGGATTTATCCCCAGCACTGATTAATGGCAGCCAAACAGCATTTTAATAATTTTATGATTGTGGGTTCTGGCACTGGGAGAGATAGACGCAGGGGGAAATGGAGCCGTATGGGGGGTGTTTACTGCACGCCGCTCCAAAGCCTCAGAAAGTGTTCGGCGCAGATGAAATGTTTTATGGCAGAGTGAGGCGAGCAGACGGAGGCATGATTATGCAGCGCGTGAACATCCACATGAATCTTCTGCTCTTCAAAACTATTTCATACACATGTTTAATGAATTTCTCACCCTCATTATTATTACGTTTACTTTTCCACTGGAAGGCAACAAATTGGCAACAAATTCACCCAAATACACCAGCAGTGAGCAATAGCTTCAGCCCTAGGTATGTCAGGATTTGTTAATAAAACTGAGGTTGGAGATGATGATTAAGTCAGATTTAAAAAAAAAAAATGTCTATAGAAATTGACTCAGATGTGTATTCATTCACAAAAATACTCTCAATCCTAACTCAATTAGAAAGAAAATGTCAAATATGTGAAAGAAAAGAAAAAAATAGACTCCTGGTAAGACACTAGTCCATCTGGCAACGATAAATATATATCGCCCTTATCCGGACTCAAACTTGTACTTTGGTCTACATTCTCTTTGGATTAATAATAGTGTTTTGGGTTGTTATTCTCAATAGAATATCTTTTACTCCTGGCTTTAACGCTACGAAATGATCTGCATCCACACAAAAATAATAAACGATGTCCTTGCCACATCATTGGCCTTTTTTGAAACAGTCATAAAAAGTAGTAGTCTCTGTTTAGCTAAAAACATTGTGACACCTCACTAAAGTTCTGTATAAAATAACTTTAATAATCTCACGATGCCATTCCTAACAGTAGAAAATGGCTCAGTTAATATGCGGCTGTTTGAATTTCACTACCTTTATTTAATGTTCCAATGCAAAACACTTTGTTCATTTGCATTTTCCACATCTTGTTTTCATTTTAGTGAAACATAAACTGCAACATTAAACGGGCGTGTTGGATGTGGTTACGGAAGGTACCTTTGGATTAGTTTAATTTTCCATATTCAAATGCGACTTTATTTGTTTCTGGGAAGTCATTAGGCATTCTGTTCTAGGTGCGTGCCGCTTACTGCAAACTTGGAGGAAAACATATTACTTTTTAAGAATAAAATAGCCTTGTTAAGGAGTATATATTTTCATGACAAGGGCGGTGAAATAATGTAGCAAGCTCTCCATTTAATTTATCTTCATATAGGGCCCAAGAGTTAGATTTCCGGTGCCAAGTGCTATGCTATAGTGACTGCAATAGGTTTAAACAGCCATGTTTTATTCCTGCCACACCAGCCGTGCTTCAAAGTAATTGTTAGTATGAATTAGATTAGTGCGGGTCATTTTTCCCCCTAACTCACACACACAGGAATAGCTGATAAACATTTAGACACCTGTCGGCTCCAATCTCACGTTCCAGGCCTCAGCCACACATGGAAGTCTGGAGTTGTTTTAAACTTCTAATGGACTCCTAATTTTGTGCAGATTGCAATGTTACCGTCTTAACTAACGCACATTCATCTTCTGTCTTTTCCTTCCTTTTCAATTTTTCTCTGCCCTCGCAGGCCTCTCCCAGTCTTATTTTGTTCACTTCATAAAACATAATCAGAGATGCCCTCACCTGTTGCCCCTGTCATTCAGTAGCAATAGACATTATGAGGTTTAAACATTATCTAACATTTTGCTAAACTGTATCAATACATCTCCATTGACATCATCTGCTTGCTCGCTTTTTGTATTATATTTCTTTTTTGACTGGACAATGAATTCATTTTTCAGATTTTTATACTGGATGCCCTTCCTGTTTCAACAGCCACTGTGACTAGATTTGTGTGAAGGGGTGATGTTTGTAGTACTTGCTGATGGGTTAATGCCATCCAACTGTTGCCCCACCTTTGCCCGACCTTTGCCCTTATGTGAGTAGTATTGTCACGATAACTGATTACATTTTAAAACTATTCAAGCCTCAACTCTTGTCTTTACAATTTTCTTCAGCATCAGCACTTGTTCAATTGAATATCTAGTTTGGATACTAGTTTTCGTGTTGTTAGTAACAACAACATTACAGCATATCTGTTACGTAAATTTTCCATATAGCAAGAAATATCAGGATTTGTCATTTACCCGTCTTATTCATCACATTAGGCATATTTGGAAGAATCTTAGAAACATAACTTCTGCTCTACAGATGACTACAAGTGATTTCTCCAAATGTTGTCTTCATATCATACCCGTTCTATAATCATTGCCCGCCCCACACCTCCCTGCTCTCCACTGGAAGTAGATAGACTAGTGACGGGTTATAAACAGTCTATTAATCTTGTCTCACTCATTTATTTCTCCCTAATTAGTCAACTTAGCACCAGGCCAGCTCTGGGCACCGCGCTCCTCCCAACAGTGGGCTCTTCTCCCAGCCCAGAAACTTGTTTAAGAAGAAATAAATATCACCAAGTCCATTGCTTTCATCTGCTTGTGCTGGAAAGTGGGGAATGTCTGCGGCAGAATTAATGTCCATTTAATTTCTCTTCTTTCTTCTGCTCATATATTTGCATTCTTCAGGTATTTCTTGTCTCTCGCTCACTCACTCTTGCGGCCTAATAAACACACACAGAACAGAACTGCCCTTTTTCGTGGCTACTACATCTGCACAACACATGTTCCATTTGGGTACGTTTGTGAGAATGTCTCCACACCATAAATTAGCTTAAAAGAGAGATGTCCAAGCGTGTATTTGGCGATGGTGAAAGTAAAGGTTTTTTTTTTCAGTTTTTTTTTTTGAGCATTTTGAACATTATCCCTTGTTACAAAAGGCTAATCTGTCCCTCAGCTTGATTCATGTCTTTTTAGGAGCGGAGGACAAAGTACAAGGTGAGCCTGGCCCCAAGACTTCAGAGTGCAGATTGATGTGATCAGCTCTGTTCATTCTCAAAATAAAGCCAATTTGATGTGTGGCTTTATGAAATAGTGTTTTTGGCCAAAGTTTATACTCTCGCTCCAGAAGTGTCTCAAGACTCTGATGGAAGCATACCAGAGAGGTTACAAAAGCAAGAGATCTAGTAGAAAACATGCATTTTGTTGTTTTTATTATGTATGTTACAAAATACGCCATATCATTTGTTTTATATGTTACTTAATTACTCTAATAAAAGTGCACTATTGTAATGCAGGGTTTATCTATTTGGCAAAAAATAATTTAATAAATAAATTAAGGTGCACACATAGATTTGGTGAACTCCTGATCTAGGCTACTATAGATATCAAATAATCTGACTTCCAATAACAGTAAACTATTAGACATTATCAGGTAGCTGCTATGACCTTTGACCATCAAGATGTACCTGTACTAACAATGATGGCATGTTAGAAAAAAGTGAAGAAAACTGACGCCGCCACAGAGCGGATTGTCAGCTGGACCCTAATCCATGGCATGTTTGACAAGTGCAGACATAAAGCAGATGACACTGTATCTCTGTGCTGGGGGGGCGTGTCGTTATGATCAGGCCTAATCGGTGGGATCAGCCTCAGTGAATAGGCTGGATTGTTCTGAATTGGCCAGGGTATGTGCTCCTGTGATAGAGAGCAAGGGTTTAAATCCTGTAGCCCGCATTGTTGTGCTTTCTATACAATCTGGCTTTCCTCCACACACACGCTCACACACGCAAACACACACACGCGCACACACAGACACTAGTCATAAGAGCTGGGATGAACATAGATGATAACTGTATAATCCCCACACTCACACCATTAAACCCAGTGGATTACAGCTTGGGGAATTACAGCAGGGATTTCTGTTTTTTTTTTTTTTTTTTTTGGTGGTACATTTTACTTTTTTCTCCTTTCCTCCTCTGCGTTTTTGCTGCCCTCGCTTGTCAACATCTCCACTTGGCCCGCACCGCCAATCCCCAAAGCTTTGATGAGGCAGTGTCAGCTTTTTTGTTTTTTGGCCGAGCTCAAACGGGTCTTTGAAAAGAACTGGTAGCAAAAGATGACGGAGAACAACCATTTTGTGAAATATTGAGAAATAATCTTGAACCTTACTTGCTTTTTGAATCAGTCTTTATCTCCTAAACAGGGCCTGTGCCAGTTGGGGGGCTTGCCTGTGATGACTTATATTTTAGATAATCTGATAGGAAAAAGGGTCTTCACAATCATTTCATAACATCCTCTGAATCCTCCTAAAAATGGTGGCCAACTACTTATTTTCGTCCTCATTCCCTCAAAGAGCGCAGTTTAAACAATGTTGCTGTAAGCTCATTCTACTAATATCCTCTGCTTATTTCTATGTAATATAAGCCCTGGATTTGCTCGTGTAAGTAGATTGGAGCACAATGTAAGTACAAGTAGAGAGGAAGCAGCTAACTTTGTGCTAAGTGGCAGCCTGCTGTAGATTTAGCAAAGATGTGTTTACTGTACACATTTCATCTCTGGCTAGAGCTACAGAATAAAATAACTTGGCCGGTGTATTTGTTTGTGTTCTCAATGGAAAAGACAGAAATATGATGGTTTTCATTACTTGTTGCACATTGTTTGCTGTTTAATCCTCTTTTTAAATCATACCAATGGCATATGGCTTTTCAAGTTAAACCGTGGCCTGCATTTGGCAGTTTTCTTCTGATGAGTATTTACAATGTGTTACAATGAAAACTTGTGTTGTTTACTACTGCATGTTGATCACTACTGGCAAGCAGACCATCTAAAACATGATGATAGTGAATGTTCATATTCAGGGCCAAAATAAAATAAGCAGTGTCTAATTGTTCTAATAGTGAATCCTCAGGGTTTGGTCAAACAGTTGTTGTCTTAACAGACTTAAGCGGAACATTCTGGCTTTTATTTCGCATTACATAGTTGCTGCTCCAGGTCTCTAAATGGTTATCTGGGTCTCTTCTGTGGATATTTGTGAAATTAATTAGCAAGCTTTGAACATTTTTGCATTTTTCAAGTTGAGACAAACAGAATTCTTTCTTTGCATATTAGTGCTTTTGCAAAAACATTACATTAACAGCTGGACTGATTTTATATTTGTCTTCTTTTCCATTTACAATAATGTGTGAGCCAACTTAAAGCAGTCCCTCTGTAGCCGGCTGGAGGTCCTTCGGGGCTGGGGTTGTGGCGGCTGGAGCAGAGAACAGATTTTGGTGAGACAGGGGAGCAGATTACGGCGGTCTCGGGGCACCAATAGCCCCATGAACCAGCAGGGGCCCCTTTCTTTTATTCATTCTCCCAGCGGACCCTTCTACAGGTCTTGGACATGAGGCCTCACATAGGGCTGAATTTAAGATCATTTCAGTTTTCATCCATGTAAGGTATAAATCCAAAACTCATTTGAAAAGTGGATAGTTTCAGTTTAGTTTCAGATGACCAGCTTTAGGTGATTTTATGATGGGTTAAATTGTGCAGTAGATCCATAATGAGCTTGTGTCCAGTAGTTTTAATCCTGTCTGCGCTGTGCCTGTGAAACCCTGCTAAGCCAGTGCATTCACCATGATCCTCTTTTGAGCGGTAGTTTAATTTCCCATAATGCTGTTGATCAATGATTTCCTTTCAGCGCAGATGTAATTAGTGGTTTTAAGCCAGTTTGGAGCTTTCCCCTCTGTCTGTGTTTTGGTGGGGGCCGGACTTTATTATTGAAAGCTTTAGTGGAAGATCAATATGACCCATACAGAGTTACATGAGCATATGAGCACAGACTGGATCATTGTGTGTGTGTTTGCGCCCATTATGGGATTTGCACACGCACATCTATTATGCATTATCTATTAATTTATTCTGCCTGCACTGCTAACCTACCGATTAGTGCTGTTTTGATAGCAATGAAAAATAACATTCCCACCAATTAAAATCCCCAAACAATACTAGAACCAATGCATAATTTATGACTTAAATATATAGATATCTTATTAAGGAAAGGCTTGTTAATGTATTAAGTTGATGAAGTGGTTAGTCTGAATATGGTGGCCTGATTGCAGTTGGTCCAATGATTAATTAGATCTAAATTCAGTGTCTGAGGTCCTCAATGAAGTTTTAGTGCTGTTAGGTTTTACAAATGAGTTTAAAACATTCAATATATAACTTGTAGGAAACTTTTACTTTTTAGTTGGATTAACGTGATAAATTAGGAGTATTTCGGTAGATTTAAAAAAACAAAACAAATGTGTCTGAAAGTCAGTTACAGAGCCGTCACTTTAAAACACTTTAAGACAGCTCCCAGACATCGTAGCCTCTCATTTGAAGGGCAGGGTCAACAGTTTACCTAAAATTGCATCAAGTACCGCTATAAATGTTAGAGTCATATTTTTACATGTCAGCAGTAGAGTCATAATTCTGGAGTATTGAGACTGGTCCATTTTAATTATTTTTATCCCCACAAGGTAAGGATATCTCCAGAAAATACTTGCAGTTGAACAGTTTTCAGTTTGGAACTTCGTTATCATCATGTGAGTAAATATGTTTCTGAGCATTTTGACCCTACAGTGAAGCAAATGTCATTTTACCAAGGCATTGATCTAAGCCCTTTGAAGTGAGATATATTGCTGAAGTAAACGATAATATTGAAAACTAATTTATACCACTAGCACAAATACCCAAGAGCAGATTTATACCACAAAAACTATTCTGAGTATGATATTGTAAAAAAAAACAAAAAACAAAAAAAACATGACCTGCAATAAACATTTAGCAGAAAGAAACACTTTAATACTTAGTTTGCATCTGTAATGAGTCATAGTAAAGTAATTAATTCAACCTTTTAAATCTTATTGCATAGCCAAAAAATAACCCATTTGATACAGTGATTATCATGACAAGCCTACACTGAACTTTGTGGTGGACTTGACACACTGGGCTTTGTACACACACACGTGCACGCTCATTGGCTTGACATTCATGACTCGTGTTGTGCTCTGTGTTGCGTCTTGAAAGATGATTTTACAGTATACCATAGGTTCTAAAAGTCTTACAATTAACTTACCATAGCCACTAGTGTTCGTGGTAACTGAATAAACCTCCCTAATTCCAGTCTTTGTTTGTAGATAGTTATTACAGATATTAACCATAATCCAAGAAGTTATTTCTTTGCTGCTCACAAACCAATATGCTTTACAAAAGGACAGTCTCAGTTTTGGAGCTCCTTTTTTTACTTATTTAAAAATAGAAACGGCCAAGCTCATTATTTTGGCTCTCAATCAAACCGTTTTAAAGAATTTATTCAATTCCGTTTCATTTAAACCTCAGGGATAATGGAGTGTTGTCCTCCATCTTAAATTGGCCACGTCTTCTCCCTTCAGCACGTTCTGTGAGTGACCTTGTGTCCAGGACTGACCAGTGGATGCTGCTCTCTCATTTACCTGCGCTCTCTTTGAACTGTGCCCAACCTGCAGGGCTCCAGTGCGATTGTGTGGAAGGCCAGAGCTTGAAATTACACCATCAAACCTCCAGCCAGTGCCTGCCTGGGTAATCATTACTGAACAAGCCTCCACGTTTGAAGTGTGTCACTACTTAGAGAAATAACAATGCGGACGCCCTTTGACCTCGCCGGCCTCTTGATCTGCGTGTGTGTGTCGAGTCTTTTCTTTGGCCGGTAGCGCTTTAAAGTTGCTTACTGGTCTGGCTGCGGCCGGGGATCAGGCACAGCAGTGAGTGAGTTTCAAATGGTCCCAAAGTAAGCCTATATACAAACAAAACCCTGGGAATTAGGGGAACTAAGCCTGGCCTGCTCGCCTCCTCCTCGGTCAATGCCGGCGCACAGAGGAGGAGAGAGCAAAGCAGGGAGGCGGTCATTCTCCTGAAGAGCCTGTCTTTTTAATTGTGCTGAACAAAACAACAGGGGCTACAGTAATGGGGTTTTAAAGCGCGGTACATTTGGATAGATTGTGTAACGCCCTGTGTGGGTGTGATGCGGGGAACAGAGGAGGAGAGCGCGATGGAGAGAGCGCCATGACAGAGAGGCCGAGTGGGCGGCTTTGTGTGGCAAAGAACAAAAGGCGAAAAGTTGGCAAATGCAGACACCCATCGAAAAGCCTGGAACCAAACTGGTCGCCTAATTACTGACATGCTTTGTCAAGGAGCAGGGAACACAACAAAACCAGGATAAAGATTAATTTTATACCTCATCCTTCTCGCTGTCAGAAGCACAGAAACAAATCCGCTAAATTGAAAAAAAAAAAAAAAAAAATCAGGAAAGAAGATTGAGATAGAAGGGATCAGTCGAATAAAAGCAATCGGCGTGTAACATTAAAATGCTTGTAATGCTGCCAATCTCCTGTCTGTCCATTCTCTCGTAAGCATCTATAGGCCTTTTTCTAGTTTGGGAAAGGCGATGACTACTTGTGAAACAAAAGGCAGAGTTGGCCCAGAGTGTGCTTACCGCTGCTGCTGCCCTTGTTCACATTTTGAGGTCAGTTATAAATGAAACAGCAGTGTTGTGTGAGCTAAAGGTTGAGAGATGGGCCACGAGCGCAGGCTGCAGTTAGGAAGCGCAAAGGGCATGATCTTGAGTGGGCTGTGTTGCACCGATATCTCGTGGAATAATAAACAAAGAGATAAAAGAAGAGAATAGAAAGGTGGGGATGTGTAGTAAAAATATTCTGAGCAGTGATTTCTGAAGACATGACTAACATCTTGTGACATGTTTGTTCTGCACTGAGCTTTTTCCACTTTAGTATGTCATCTTCATCTTTCATTGCCCCTTTTTATTTCTCTGTTCAATTTTGACAAGTGTTTCAAAAATCACCCCAAACTACGCTGCTTTTTCTTTTTCCTTTTTTCTATTACCATGAGGGTTGAAGAGCGTACGCCGGCGATTTGGAGATAAAAGAGCTGGAATCATCCCGATTCCTGCCCTGCCACTGAGCCGCTCAAACTCCCTGACAAAGCTGTCAGACTTCATTTTAGCTCCAGCTGCCAGAGTAAACTTGCTCTGCCATTTACAATCAACAAGAGGCAGCACAAAGTCACGCTCCAGCCCATGTCAGAAACCGCTAACTGCTCCCCTTTTCACAAGCATTAAAAGTTTATCCTCTACCCTCCATCGTCTTGTTACGCTGTGTGTGTCTGTTGATTCTTCTGTCTTGTCTTTGTTCTGTGTGGAGACCATATTCAGCCTGTTCAATGTAGTTAGAGATGTTTATAACTGACATAAAGCATGCACAAACAAACATTACCAGCACAGAGTAGTCATCTCCAAGTTCAAAATCTGTTGACTTTTCTATTTGGAAAACCTAGCCACATGTTTAACCGGGAAATGACCTTAAAAATGTTTGCCTGTCCCAAGCATGGATAAATGGTTTAAAATATATGAATAATGTACGATTATTGTAAACTTCCAAAGAAGAAAAATAATATATATAAAATAAATATAAAAATCTGTTTTACAATATTTAGGCCAACTGCACACTAGAGGATTTTTAGTTTTGTTTTCCCCTTCCACAAGTTTATAGAGGTGTGACTGGAGTAGCTCTTCTCGTAAGATGGAGAATTACCTAATGTGCATGTTTTGGGTTGAAGGGGGAAACCGGAGCACCCAGAGGAAACCCACAGGGAGAAAACATGCAAAGTCAGCACAGAAGGGCCTGAGGGGCCAGGGAGTTAAACTGGAAGTGACGTGTGAGTGCCTGCCACTCAGTCGTAACTGAATCTCATTGACCCCACAGAC
This sequence comes from Periophthalmus magnuspinnatus, assembly GCF_009829125.3. Taxonomy (NCBI): domain Eukaryota; kingdom Metazoa; phylum Chordata; class Actinopteri; order Gobiiformes; family Gobiidae; genus Periophthalmus; species Periophthalmus magnuspinnatus. The sequence continues at coordinate 9,831,495 of NC_047138.1, forward strand.
ATAGGAACACATAGACTATTTGTTGAGTTGAAGCTCCAAAACCTCAAATTATAAGATGCCAACATGTCTGATATTGGTGATCAATTTTACAACAGCCAGATTGTGCCAGACACCTGTCTGCACACTTACTGTCACATCTTAAAATCCTGGAAAATAAAAATAAAAAGTGTCTAGTGTGAAACCAGCTTAAAACATTCATCTAAAGAATGTGAATGTCAATATAGGATCACAATCTCAACAGATATTATTTCTAGTTGAACAAAATGTTTATTTAAACTCCTATTCCAAACAGCTGCATTATATGGTTTTAGACACTATTATGTGCCTTGAGGCGGGTTGTTGGTGTATTCATGTACCTTTGTCTGCCAGATCATATACTATGTTTAAATATGTGTACATCTTCTCAGTGTGTGCATAGCTGACGATGTGTGCGGACATTTGTGGGACAAAGCGTCAGGCTTTAGTCTGTCTTGCTTCTCTCCAGCTGAGCTGTCCTAGTTTGAACAGGGAAGCGTCTCCATTCTTTAGCGGGCCTTTTATCCTGAGAGAAGAGGGAAAACAGAGGTGAGGGAGTGCATTACCGCACACAGGAGAGCGTTTAGGTGTTCAAGTGCACTGTCAAAGTTTAAAGGCTAGGTTACATATATACAGTCAATAGGGCTGAACAATGTTGGAAACAGCTAATTATATTTTTTCCAATAAATGTGATTTGTTTTGTGGTATATAAATGGCATGCCACAGGTATGTGTGTTTTGTATATATAAACAGCATGCCACATGTATGTGTGTTTTGAATTTTGAATTGTATTTTCTAATATCCAGAGTTCTACATTGTTTAATTGTTGTGCATCCACAGCACAACAACACTTGGTGCCTTTATTTTTTGGTGACTGAATATTTTACTAACACCAGGTTAGCATTACAAAGACCAGACACAGTGCACCTCTCTGGCTCAGCCCAATCTGCTGCAGCTCGTCCCGTCTCAGCGTGGCCCGGCGTGGTTTGGACCAGTGCACACTGTCCACATTATCTGTGTGCCGGCATGTTCATTTTCAAGTCAAAGGGGCAGCTCCCTTTTCATCACGGTGGAATATTCAGCGCGCTGCAGATGTTCATGAATAATGTCTGTGGCCAAACCCCTGGCTGGGGCGGGGGGAGGATGGGTGAGGGGGAGAGGGGTGGGGGGTGTTGGTGGTAAGGCCAGATGAATTACACGTAGGGGGGATCTGACAGGCGGCGTGGAGCTTTGTGATCATTCCAAAGTTCTAATAATCTCTCTCACCTTCTCCATCTCCCCAGTAATGAAAGAGAATAGGTGATTGCACCCCGGGCTATGTTCCCCACGTAATGACTCCTCCAAAGGCACCGAGCCGCCAAGGAAAAATGAACTTTGAATGAGTGGTGAATTGGCTCTGACAGAGTGATAGACCGTGACACATATTCTGTAGCAAAACAGACGTAGTGCTAATTGATTATCAATATTTTAAGCAAAATGATGAAAATAAGCATTAAGGGATGAGAACAAGGGAAGCTAGTCTGGAGCATACACCGTTACCTTGGAGAGAGAGGGGGGGATTCTCATCTGTCCAATCTTCCTGGTTCTCTCTCCGCTCTCGGCACAGTCCACCCCTGCTTCACTGGTGCCATTCACGGCCTGCCCTCTGCCACGTTGAGCCTCTGTGTCCACTTTCATTTCTAGATCATTTCTTGTGTGCAGAAATTTTGGCGCTAATTGCCAAATATGTCCCTGAACTTGATTATTAATTTTGTATCACTATACCTTATTTATTTCAGTGCTTTTATCTCACGGTTCTGTCAGACCTTGTGTTCTGTGGCATCAACCTTGTCTTACATGTTAAATAAGCTTGAATCCCCTGTTTGTCCTCCACCAAAAAAAAAAAAAAAATCACTTATTTAGTTTTAGTATTTGCACATTTCATGTTTGTACAATGTGAAACTTGTAATAATCAATATACATTTCAGTATAAAAAGAACCACATCTGAAAAATAAAAATGAAATTTCAAAAATGTAAATGCGCTGTGTGGCCCGATGAACAAGAGCAAGATTGTTCCATGTTTTATAGAATTGTGTTTGGACACTGACAGATATATAAACTTTGTTCTCTGGACCACCAACTCTTTCTTTCTGCAGTGCGTGTTAGTTCTGTAATGTAGTCTGTTGTGTTGGTCTCTATAGATTCTGCTCTCTCCTGGCTTCTTTCTCTGAGTGACCGCCCTTCTGAACCCTCCTTGTGTCAGCTCTGCGATTAGCGGCCCCAGTTTACCTTTCATGTGTGGGGGTCCTGATAGACTTAGTCCCCCTCACAGCACCACCAGTCACCAACATCACACATGAAACAGTGCTGAGCCTCAACAATGGCCTACAGCAGGGGAACCACAGTCTTTTCTGTCCCATTCAGCTGCACTCATTGCATTCATACATCAAGACGTGAGTGCATACAACAGACCCACAATTATTCATACCCCAAAAAAATTTTTTTTTTAATCTTTTTCCTAATAAGGAGTCCTCAAAGTGTCTGCAAAACACTATTTATTGTGATTTGACAAATTTTTTAATGTCAAATTATTCATTTTCTTGATCAAATTGTACTTTTTATGAGTGTAAATAATCTTAACTTGTAAAGCATTCCAAACATCTATAGGTTGACCTACATCTGAGCCAACCCGCAGTTTGATAGTGCATACTGTTATTGTGTTCTTGGGCAAGACACATTGCTATGTACAAATGTTGGAGAGGTTGTTCATGCACCTACGATCAAGTTTTAGCTTCCTGTTACATGCAACATTTCAAGGACTTTTTCCCCATTCAAAAGATATAATATTTTGTTTTAAATTGTTGATCACCCTGGCAAAAGTCCTAGATTCAAATCATTCCGAATCCCATGGCTTGTAGCATTTTTTAAGCTATCCAAGTATAATAAATATAAATCTAAGACCATTATTATTATTATTATTATTATTATTATTATTATTATTATTATTATTATTATTATGACCCAACCATTGTCTTGGTTACAGGCACTCAAAAAATTGAAGAACAAACTTTCATATTGGATCAAATGAATGCCATCATGTGAACACATAAATCTGGCATTGGTGTGTTGGAAAAGAAACACGATCCCAAAAGTCAAACATAGTGATTATATGGTTATTGGTTTTATTTACTGATTTCTGTATACTGAATTTGCTGATTTGTGTGCCTGATGGGTTTTAAGTAAAAGGACATTAGAGTAAAAAAGATTTGAAGAGATAACAGCACGTGGAGACATGACAGGGTTGAGAGTAAGGGTGAGATGTCATTCAGGGGCCCCAGGATGCTTAATATTTTACCATGTGATCCTTGCATTATGGATTGGCTCTGATTGCCCTTGCTAGACCTCTGCTACATACAGTCTCATCTCAAGTTTTCATCTCTTAACTTCCTCTGAACATCTTTATCATAGCCAGTCAGTCCAGTCAAATATGTGACATGTACTGTACTTTCCAAAATCACCAAACTCTTTCCTTTGAACATTTATAGAAATAATAATTACCATGAGATGAGAGCGCAACCTTTTTTTTCAGTGTGAGGTTGAAACTATAAGCACTCTTCAATCTAAACTGTAATTTCAACATCAGAATTTTATTCTTAACCAATTATTGATATTTGCTGATTGATATTTCCTCTATTCATCTCTTCTAATAACGTTTGACTCCAGTCTACGGCTCAAAAATTGTCTAAGTTTGTATAGACTATGGCAAAGCATTTGATGAGGCTTATTTGCAGGTTGAACTCTGTATGACCCAGTGGCTGAAGTGAGAGGCTTTGGGCAGATTCCCTCAGCGTGTATGACCTCAGGTGTGCTGTGTTCACATGTGCTGCTCCAGCCCTGTGGCACACAGCACTCTTCGGGGTAATCTCCCTCTGTGAAGGGCCTGTCCACTGGAGGCCTCTGCCCCTCCTCTCTACACACACCCCTCTGCTAACCCAGGACCTATGTATGACCATAAAGCACTGGGGGACTTCTGGGCTGGACTTGTGTTTAGAGGGCATGTTTAGGTGTTGAGCTAAACCACACGCAAACTGTATAGATACAGTCAAGATCCCAATAATAACATTGGTAAATGGTAAACTTTTTTCTTTGAAAAATATTTTGGACAAATTTAATTTTATTCACCAAGCTTCTATCAGAAGCTTCAGGAACTATACCTGAGTAGCTCTGCCGTGTTTACATAGTTGTAGAGATAACCATACATTGTCAGTGCTTGGAGTATAGTGTTCTTTCTATTGTAGTGGCGTCATCACTTTCCCCAATGTGTATTAATATGCTCATTTTACACAAACTACAGGCGATTTAATCAGATGCCCTGATGGAACCATATTCATTAATGTTAGTTTGAGATGGACACGGTCAGAATGCTTTGTAAGGACTTCAAATCGTAGCATTGACTTGGCAGTGAGATACTATGAAAGAAAATATTTATTACAAACAACTTTTGTCAAAATGAACCACACTAAACTTTCTGAACTTTCCCTGTGCAGTTGTAATGTCCAACTACCCCCATGTGTCAATGTGCAAGTTTCTCTCTGAGACTAATTTGCAAAATCCACTGAGTGTCCCGACTGGGCAGTGTCCTATTTAGGAATAATAATGGCCTCACCCAGTTATTGTCCAGCACTGGCACAGAGCTGAAATTAGGCAAAAACAAGACCAGTGGAGATGGACCTGGCTTGTGTTAGACCAACCCAAGTAGAACCCAGTGTGTGGGACGCATTCTCAGGCTCATTTGAGACCCCTCATTGTTTGCATACAACTGTGGTGGGGTTTTCCTACTGCTACATCAATAATACCAAATATTGTAAGACAGAAAAAAGTTCTTGTTATTGAATAATTATTGATCTGGTGGATCTCTCTGATCTGGTCACTTGGTAAACATTGCATAGTCAACAATGTCATTTGAATCAGATGTATGATGATCCAGATCCATCAAGTTGAGCCTCAAGGAATTCACTGTGCAGTTTTGACGGAAAGATTTTTTTTTTCTTTCATCGTTCTTATGCATTAATACACTTAACACATTTATCTAAATACGCCATTTTTATTTATGTACCACTGGCTTCAGTCTCAGCACAAGCTAAAGTTAAACTGTGTTCCACTTTCTTCCAAAATATTCTTAATACTTAATTCTGCCACCTGACTTACTAATATAAATGCACACAGCAGTCAATACTTGGGATTTCTGTGTAGTGTGCCATCTAGTGACAGCATCAGGTAATTGACTAGTATGGCCATGTCTTTCACTGTACAGTATAAGACATTTTGCTTGCAGCTAAAATAATATTAAACACCTTTTCATTAAACAATATAATTAAATAGACATACTTGCAAGTATACTTCAGTCAGATTCAACTAATTTAAGGAATCATAATGTGCCGTCATGCCTTGCTTTTTCACTATATCCTCAATTTTGATCATGATAATTCAGATGTTTTTTGAACATTCAAAGACACTTGAAGAAAAATACAACTATAAAAACCAAAAAGTTTAAAGCCCTAACAAAACAAAAACATTTGACTGTCACATGTTTGTTACATCTGCAACTGGGGTTAATATTTGGAGTACTTCATTGCTTTATGTCAGCTTACTGTATATATGCAGTGGTAATAAAATATCATATAACTGATTAACGTCAGTGTTAATAGTTAATGCATGAGTCTGAGTCTTGCGTAAGGCCTGACCTCTGACCTTCGGCCTTTGTGTTACTGCTTTTACTTCCTCTTTGCATCCTTATTACATGTTTGTCCTTCGGTCTGTCGGTCCTCTCTTCTTTGTGTTTATTGTCTTCTCGGTCCCTCTGGTATTCTAGCTGGCGAGGCTCACTGTAAAGTGTTGCGTAGATTAGAAAGGACGTTTTTCCAATGGCGCTGTGCTGCCTCTAATATTCTGTTTGTCGTCGGGTGTGAGGCTGATTTATCACGCCTCTTCTCCTGCTGACATCCAGATTCACTTTGATTGGCATGGCAGGAATGACACCCACCACCAGCAGCACTGACGCTTTGCATGCACAAACTAAACAGCACCAGTGAAGCATAGTCTTCTGCTCAGGCAGGTATAGACTGAAAAGGAGTATGCCTATTACGCCAACTCATAAGCACTTGTGTTTTGACTTGCTGACTTGCGCTTGCATATCCAAACCATTATAGTACTTCTAAAGCAAAAAGCCAACCATCTTAAGTGGTTAAGGATCTGCTGACCTCTGGCCTTGGCATGATTCTTTGGGAGTCTTGCATGCAATTTCCTGAGCGACGTGGGCAGAGTGCTTCTCTTATGTTGTTCTCCTACTTCATGAACTCTATAATATAATAGCCCTTCTAACTGTATGCGGCCTTAGGCTCCAGCTAAGGCTTTCTTCTGTTGAATAACACCTCTGTGTCTTCTTCACACCCTCCGTCCTTCCCTCCTCCCTCGGATCCCTCCTTAATAACTCTATAACTCACCTCAGCCTTAGATTTAATTGCTTATCTGTGTGTAAACGTATTAACCCTGTGCTGTATCTGTTTTTCTGCAGTCCCGGGGGCCCGACAAGCCTCTCCGACTGCCGTGCCTTACATCCAATGAATAGTCCTTCTCTGAGCGGTAATAGGGAATCAGCATCGTAGCAGCAAGCATTGGCAGCGTGTAAGAGATAAATCAGATTGGGGGTCTTGCTTTGCCAGTTTATTGAATCTAAATTGCGTGCGCGCCTGGCCCCCGCCGGCCCTACACAGCCCATCCATCTCCCGACTGATAATGGAGCGGGCCCGATTCCACCTGGTGGGAGCATTATTACATTTCCCCTCTAACGAGACCCAGCTAATCCTGCCAAGGGAGGAGGACAGGAGACAAGAGTACCAAAGAGAGGCTGGAGAAGAGTGATCCATGCTGAAGAATAGGACATTGAGTGACATCCCGCTATGGGCTTCTCCTCTCTCTGTAACTTCTCCTCTTTCAGTAGTTCAGTATTAAACATTTTCTATCTAGTGGCCCCAGCTCTGCGTGGCCCCAGGGTCCCTGAGTTGCAATTACGCTCCTAATCACAATGCCATTTGGCTGACACTCCCCGCCCCTCTGCACTGCCATCCGCGCTCTCTGCCTCCACCCTGCAGCCAAGAGTTAGCCCAGCCTAAATGAAGTGAAAGGCCTCTCTCGCCAATACCCGGACCTTTATTACTGCTTTAATAAAAGTCCATCACAAAATTATCCTACAATGAACTGAACTGATGTTGCCTCACAATATACTTTTAGTACGCTTTTTTGCCCTTGGCTGTAGATGGGATACAAAACTGCAAATTTTCAACATGCCTCAAGTATATTGCAAGTTAAGAGTTGGTTTGTGTGGCAATGTTTTTTTTTACCTGCAAAAGTTAAACATATTATCATTTTACCCACATTTGATTAGAGAAATAAAAAACATGTATTGTTGGCATTACATAGTGATATGCAGTGTGGATAATATACATTTTAATTCCTTCAAAGTCTGCCCAAGCACGATGGTAATTCTTTGTTACCCTACTCTTACTTTGTTATGCATTTTTCTAATTGATGTAATTAAAGTGCATCCCTCGCTCAGTGCTGGGGCCTTTCCTTTCATTGTTGTGAGGGGGCAGCCGGAGCGCTGTGAGGCAGTGCTGATGAGAGATGGATAAACAGTTTGATTTGCTGCTATCGGCCCCAGGCACTGTGTAGAGGAGAGACGCGCTAGAGGAGGAAGAGGTAACGCATCAGATCAGGGAGAGGGCAAAACAGAGGAAAAGACGAGAGGAGCAGGTGGGGGAGGGATGGAGAGATTGAGGTTGAATATGAACATGCAAACAAAAATGGCGACATATCACTACTGCACGCTTTTCTTCTTCAGTCTTTATTTTGGCTCGCCTGTTTTTGTTTGACTGTATAGCCCCTAACTATTCTTCAGTCGTCTTTTCTTCCATCAAGAGCACAAACACAACTCCTCTCCTACCATCCCGCGAGCCGCCCCAAGCAAAGACTGAGACACTGATTTTATGCACACGCTCAAAAACACATAAATGCAGGGAAAATAGTGCTATGTAAAAAGTTAAGAGCTTTTTCTTCGAGACCAGTCCGGTGTGTATTTTTATAGTGTAGGTTTGACGATTCCCACACACAGTTGAGCTGAGCAGAGGGAGGTAGACCAGGGTGCACTCATCCATGTGAAGTCATTGTTGGTAAAGATGCGGAACCTCCAGACTTAACCAGGCGGAACAGCAGTGTGACGGCTGCTTTGTCTACACCAATTACCAGAACAATAATGGCCATGCTGTCATAGGGAGATGAGCGTAACCTGTGGCCTTCTACATGCATACACACACCAGATATGTTATAGGTACAATCTCATTAGGTCACAAAACGTCAATCACACAACATGCTGGAATGACATTGCTGTAAGTGTAACTTTTTATTAACAAAATGGGTGGAAATATTTTTATCATAAAAGAAAAAAACATATGCGCTTATAGAGAAAATGAATTTTACTTCATGATGAAATTGCATTTAATTGACTTTGTTTGACATGGACAGTGTATTTTTTATTCATTATTCAAGTGTAAATTTGTGAAAAAAAAATCATTTGTTATGCTGGTGTTTGTTTTTGTCAAATGAATCAGCCCCTTTCTCAATGTTAGCAGCATTTTTGAAGACTGTGAAAGTGAAATATTGTAGTGCTCTTGTTTGGAGTAACATACCACATACTGTATTCTTTGTACAGTGCAGACTGGTGCATACATCACTAGCAGCTCTGCAAACCAAATCCCGACACCCACATTTCTGCCCTAACAAACATACTTGCACGTGCACGCGAACACTTACACCCACTCTTGTATATTGTATTAACTTTCCCCAAAACAAAACAACACTCCCATTCTCTTCCTCTCCCCCTCTCCCTTTTTCTCGTCTTCTGTTTCCCATCTCTCCCCTCCTTTTTTCTCAAAGTTTAAACTCATTAAGTGTAATGATATTGGAGACTCAATTTTACATAGCTCACTCATCAACCAGTAAGATAGCAATAAAGGCGAATGGCTCCACAGAGGCCCCTAACGCTGCAAAATAAATGATGCGCTGCAACGGAAATGTAATTAATTTAGAGGCAGTATTGATAGTCCTGCCATACACGGCATTATATTTTTTAATGTGGCTTAACATCTTGATTATTCGGGGGGGATAGGCGGAGGAATAAGGCAGCCGAGACGCGAGTGGTGATGAGAGATGCTTGAAATGCTCTGACTACTGTTTACGCCCCCTGCCTCACTTTCTCTTAAGCTTTTCATTATACCCAAACAATAAACACCTCTAAGGAGAGCTGTCTTGTGAATATACGGCTGCGCTATGGGAAAAGTTCAAAATGGAAGATTCACAGTTCACATTTGTTCAGTTTATAATCACTATCTCCATAATATCCCCCTGGGGGAATAGACTTTTAATTCCTGCTGTGTTAGAATATTCACAAGATTTATAATGTGTATTAGGACCAAAGTAAGTAAAGCAAATATGTATTTACCTTTGTGTTATTTAATCTGATTTTGCTTTGCGTTTCAGCCAAGACAGACGAGGTGCTAAAGGCTAAAGTGGCAAAAAGAGAAGAAGATGCCCGCAATAAACTGCTGGAAGGTGAGTAAACGCGCACTATACACACACACACACAATTAAGGACCACATCATGGCTACATAGATACTTTTAATCACAAGTTTAATTTAAAAAAGCTTCATTTCTAAAACCATTTCTGAAAGCTAGACTGGGTATGCACTGGAAAATTGTGAATAAAATGTGGATGAAACTTTTTTTAATAGAATTTTACAAAGTGTCCAAACTTTCTTCAGGTTGTTTTTGTGTTGCATCTGCTGTTCACTTGTTTCATGTATACACTGATATTACATTTGGGAAACAACACCACATTTCTGATGTCTGCATTGTAAGACAGGTGTTGCACATGTTCTGTTTGTTTTTGTGAATTAGATGGAACATGTTGGAACCAAACAGCTTTTTTTTTTTTTTTTTTTATCTTCTTTTACACACAGAACATGAATTTACAAGAGTCACATCGCTTTATGCCATGAGCATACATTGTTGTAATGTTACTTTCCTTCCTATGGGCTCACACTATACATTACACTATTCAGTATACAAACTATACACACATAAATGTTCTTGATACAGCTTCATAAAAAGTCAAGTGTAATTTGCTGCCACTGTGCTAGCAGTAATAAAACTCCTCAGAAAGAGTAATGACCCTGGCCCTGTTCTGACCAGAGCACGATATTAATGAGAAAATCAAATTATGGTTGTGTGACATCTCCTAACATCATTTGTGCTGTTCTTCTGTGTCATGTGTGACTTTAACTTCTCATTTGGAGTTTTTTAGGCACTGTGTTGCAACCTTTAATGTCCACTGACCTTTCAGCCAAATAGAAATTCCTGCCACCCTAAACTCAATTATCCTCTTGCCTTGGTAGATTTTTTTCCTCTTCTATTCACTGTTGTGCTTTAGTTTTCAGGCTTTGTAACATTTTCTTATTGATATTCATCTCTGTTGCAAGAACAAGAACAAATCCAATACCTTGGTCTGTGGTTTCAACTGTATACTAACCATTTTGATTTCTATTTGTTATAAACACCTCAATAATTTGTTGCAGCGTTCCATGTTTAACCCTTCCACTTTCACAATCTCCTCATCCTTTATGTCTCACACACTTGTTTCACCACCTCTTGTCCTTGTACAATTCTCTCCTGCCCTCTCTAGTTTCTTTTTTACATTTTCCAATCCTCTCATATCACCTTGCTTCGTGTGCAGGCAATGCCAAATTGGTGACTAAGTACCTCGCTCGGGGCGGCGTAGCGGGGCCTCCAGTCAAAGCTTCTTGAAACAAAACTCACTCCGCACCAGCGTCAACTTTTTTTGGAAACACTTGGCTTTTTCTGCCCTTTTTTCCGCCTCCAACTTGTTTTCATCCAACTGTGTGGAGTACGATTCTGTGCTAGGTTGTGCCATTAAACTGCACACTGATTTGTCACCTCCTTTGAGAAGAGGGACGATCATTTTATTCTTACAGCGGACTGAGACACATGTAGATGGATCAAATGTCTAACCCTTTCGGTTTAGTGAGAGATCCCAGAGTTGCCGGGCCAAATAGACGCACGCACATGCACACTACAGGCAGAGTCAGTCAGCTCCATTCTCTCTTGGCCTTCTTTCACAGCTCCAAGTGAAAGTGTGGTGCTAAGCCACTGCAGCAGCTTAACAGTGGATCATCAGGGGTCTCATTATTCCCTGCAGGGCCTGGTAGAGGTCAACACAACTAGAAAGTTTACACTTGAACTGCCAAGTCAACCGAAATGAGAAAACCTTTAAAGGCAACGGAGAGGGGAGAAGTGAACAACACTACCTCCTACACTCGCCGTTCATAAATAGATCCACATCCTGGAATTTGCCAATGTATTTGAGTTAGTTTAGCCCTAATCGAAACCCAACCACGGCCGTCTGATTCATGTGTGTGCTGTGATATGCAAGCTGTTATTGCAGAAAACTGTACTGTACGGACGAGAGGGGCTTTATGAACGGCTTAGTGAGAGAGAGAAAGAATAGGATCAATAACTGGCCCTGTGGTCATCAGTTAACAAAGTAGTCTTCACTTAAAAGCCGAGTTTGCCTCTCTGGTTAAGGGCAGCCAGATGATGCTAGTGGTTGAAAAAAGGAAGCGTGATATAAAAGGCTTGGAGAATGAGAGGGGAGGATGAAGTCTTTGTTAGTTGTATGCCTTGTTTAGGCTATTAAAGCGCAGAGATGTTGTTTGTTTGCCCAGGAGGCTTTTAGCTAACACAGTGAGTCCAGCTATAATAAGATGGACTCTATCAGTGAGGAGGATAAAGTCAATGTGTTTGTTTCAACTGTAGACAGTTAAAGTGGGCTGCATCAATGTGGTGTTCTATTACACACATTCATCTCAGATTCACTTCTGTTTTTTAGTTGTTATACAAGTACAAGGCCTATTAAGAAATAAACTCTTCTCATGATAATTAATCAATATTGGTAATGTTTTTACCAAACTCACACTATATTTCAGATTAATTTCAATTGCATTTAGTTTATCCCTGCAGCAGTCACCACAGATCAACCTCTTTGCTTTAAACCAGATAACTACATAAAAACAATGGAAAAATGCTTTGTTAATATATAACTTGTATTCTTGTGACAGGTTGACCATCAATACATTTCTCATCACTACTAACACACAAAAAAAAATTACCAACACTTGAAATTACATCCAGCAATAACCCTTTTTAAACCTCTAGATTTGCCCACCGATTCGCTGACACTGTAATGTTGCCTATGAGCTTGGACACCAGCCTATAGCCTCCAGTTGGTATTTTAGCCCTTATGCCACTCTGTCCTCATTACCTCAAACCAGCAGCAGATTGGGAGATCATATATTTTAATGAGGCGTATAATAGTTCCTTAACCCATATCATTAGGGGGGAATATATACCTACCGTTTGCTCTTTGGGCACTTAAACGAAAGGACTGTTTCCCTAATTACGCAGTGTGTAGGACAGGTCATGGGTGAGGTGTGTGTTACCTATGCGTGTGTGTCTGTTTTCGGGAATTATATGATCATTAAATATTCAGCCCTGAGCACCCACCTCCACTACCCCCTCTTTCACTTCCTCGACCTAGCATCCATTAACGCCTCATCACCGTATAACTAGCTCATGTTGTCAATCACCAAATGGCCTTGGCTCAAACAGGGGGCAAAAAAAATGTCTAGATTTAGTTTCTGCATGTACTTGTTCGAAATACACCTAAACAGCCTCAGTCAGGGTCGATCAATAAAAGGAAAAAGCTATTGTGTTTGCGCTGTGAAGTCATATTTCTCCAGTTAGGTGTGATTAAGGCTCTTCTCAAAGATTTGTCAGTCAGCTAAAATTTCCGCTCTGTGCACAAGTGTACCATTGTGGGTGTGTGCGTCCATAATAAACGATGTGATCTAGTTTCTAATTGAAAATAATAACTAATCTGTGCATAACAAGCTCTTGTGTAATCCAAAGCCTTATCCCTTTTCAGTTTTCAGGAGCCTATTTGGGTTGTAATAAAAGGACAGGAAATGAGAGGCAAGTGAAGAGTGGTGGCTTGGACATTGACGCTTAATGTAATCTGCCTGGAAATCAAATTATTTGACCTGGAAAGCCTAACAATACAAAAACTCCTGCCGGGGCCGCTGTTAAATATTTAGCACGTGCCTGTCATGAATACAAATGGCGCGCAAATTAGAATCTACAGGCGCGTGACCCCCACATCACACCAGCGTGGGGCGCACGGGGGGCTGGACCTGCTTTAAATGTTTTAATTACCAAGGCCGCGGCTCTGGCTCGCTCACACGGCAACACCACTTGAAGGACAAGCGGTGAAATTCAACTGATAGTAAACACGCGTGATCTGCGTTCGCCATCTGATTGTATTAGCTAAAACATGAGCTTTCAATAAGGAGAGTGTCTGAATTATACCATGCTATAATTATCGTTCCCAGCATCCTCTCCCATACACCATTATGTTTTTTTTAATCTGTCTCTCCACTGGCTATGCGATCTACACTGGAGCCCGGGGGAGGCCACTGTATTGGTCCTGTGCACTCCATGCTGAAGAAAGATCTGTCTCAGTGATTTTGATGTAAGAAAATACGCTTAGCATCGATCAGGTATTGATTAGTGGAGTCGCACTCATCTCCTGTCGTTACTTCAGATAAATGGCCTTATTTGTTGTGTTATTATGTTCAACACAATCATGCCAGGAACAGTCAGAGGAATATTGAACCGACACTTCATTGGCTTCAGCCGCGGCGACCATTTTGGTTCCAGGAATTTAAGGAACTGTGCCCTGAAGAAGAACTAAAAAAGAACATATTGATGGCGTTTTAACAATAAAAACACATTCTTACAGGAAATTACTTCTATTTCCAATCAATAATGTGCAAAGGTTTAGTGAAAGTGAGTAGTGCTTTAATAAAAACACTACTATATATTTTGAGGTTGATTCAGATTATGTAATGAATATGTAATGAATATTTAATAATTGCAGCTTTTTTTTATTTTTTGAGGGGCTAAAAGAACAGGGCAGTTACTCCTAAATTAGAAAGTAAAGTTGAATCTGGGTATTTTTTTAAAGTATAATAGTGTTATATGGGCATATATCAAAGCCAATGCTAGTATTTAATTTTTCTTTTTTATAATTCTTTAATGTGCATAGCCTTACTTGTAAATCAGACATACTTGCAGTCATGTACATTTGTTTTGATAAAATTGATGTCACTGTTTCTGCCATTACCTCCCTCTTCTCTTCCCTCCTCATTCTGGTCGGTGGTTCCCTTCATGTTGAAATGATTAGTTATGCGTGGCTTGTAAGCACTGAATCAGAGTTATGGTCCCTGGGGAAATAAATTTGGCAGAAAATCAGTGTGAGAAGATTTAATTATCACGAGGAGACCTTTTTTTCTTTGCCTTGGCCCACTGAAGCCCGAACTCCTCTCTCTCTCTCTGCCTCCCCTCTTTCTCTCGCCTCTTCCCTCCCCTGTCCCGCTCAGCTCTAGCCAAAACAGTCACAGCATGGACGCCAACTCTCCTCATGCCTTCCTCTTTCTACCAATTTGTTATATTACCACAGTGATAAGCGTTTGCAATTACGCCTTTTATTGATTTTTCATCACCGCAAATTTAAAGTTGATCTTCTCCCCCCTGCCCTGTCTCCTCATTTTTCCTTATCCAGAAATAGACCCAAAAGGTGATGGGGGTGACCTCCTGTCCCACGCTGATCCCGCTGACCCCCATGTTCCGATGTGTCCGGGATAATGGGTTGTCACGTTCCTTGCTATATGGCGTCTAGAGCTTAATCATTTCTATAGATGCTATTGCTGAATCTTTAGTAGCCTAGCTATCTCTGCCACGAGCTAGATTTCATAGATATTGACCAGGAGCTAGCCCCCGTCCCGGGCATAGTCGGGTCAGTCAAGTGGACACATGATTGACAGGAGCTTTTTACCCCAATGATTGGTAATCGTTGCTTAGGTCACCCTTATCAATTAACCCGCTGCTTGTGGACCTATATGTTCTACAACCTGAAGTCACTGGGCCATATAGATTCACCATTGCCAATTCATTAGAGATTATGGATGGGATTGTTTGGTACACTCTGCAATAATATGTTTTCTATTGGACATTTCATTTAAAAAAAAATAAAAATAAAGTAAAGATATAAAAAATTTAATAATTCATTTATTGCTATTAATATGTTACGGACACATTTTTGTTTGTTTTAAAAATATAAGTTGAGAATGTGTTTAAAATGTATATGTAAATGTCTGTGTAAATTGTTAATTTAATGTTGATCTAGTTTAAGTTCTAGTTCTAGTCTAATGTTGTGAAGAGCTGCTGTATGGTAGTTGGAGCTGCAACCCGTCTGTGTGTGACATTGTCTGACATCAATGCAAATCGTCATGAATTCAGAAAGTTTTTACCTAAAAGTTCCTACAAAAATGCAGTTGATGCTACTATTGGGTCACATCTAATGCATTTTTGTCCTTCCTTTCCGTGTCTGGGTCCCGGGTCTATCGAAAAATGTTCTCCAATAAGTGAGCAGTGCTTGGTCCACTTCTCACCTCCACACTCCAAAAGAACCTGGTTGTCACGGCGACTGCCACACTCCATCAGACACACATGTGCAGGTCTGGACTCCATCAGTCTCAGCAATAGTGCTCTATGGGCCACTCGCACAGGGTGGTCAGGCAGGGGCTCGACAAAACACCGCAAACTGCTACAGGTCAGAGTGCTCACGTCCTGGGTGGCTTAAACCAAGTGGTGAGTCTTGAGAAGTTAGTCAGTCAACATTATTGGTGTTAATGGTGTGATTAACAACTCAGACTGTGGTCCATATGAAGTTATTTGTGCAGTGTATGGCCAGAAAGGCAGTTTATTATGTGGTTTGGATCTAGTTTCAAGTTTGGCTAGTCAAAATTAAGTGCAAGAGCTACTGCATGGATTTTGGTTCTGGTTGATTAATTGGCAAACTCCAAATGGATATCACACTGAAAGAGAGTGCGTGGTGGCAAGATTTTGCCAACCGACTTTTAAAGGTGTCCAAAGTCGGACTACGTCAGTTGGTAGTTGATTCCATTCCGGGACGGTGCGTGGCAAAAGTTTTTATCCTGGGCCGTAAGGCTGGATTTACATGCACACAGTGGCTGATTGTGATTTTAATCTATTTTAATCAAAGTCAGAGCAGGGACTGCTAGTCTTTCCTGTCATATCCTATTATTTAAGAAATGTTTAACTGCCTTCAATTACATTTGTATAGACATTTAATCTAATTTTAATAGTTTAAATTAGAATGTGATTTTTTTTCACAGTGTCAATCGTTTAATTCAGTGGTGTCCCAACTTTTCTCATTAAGGGCCCCATATAAAAACACAGACAAAGCTAAGGGCCGATTGAGGGCCATAGACTGGTCGCCAATACAGGGACTACTTCAAAATGTGTTATTATTACACGTTAGACTGAACCACTAGACCTTTATTCATGCTTACATCCTTAATGAGACACATTATTTGACATGGGCTTGTTAAAGTAGATTTTCAGAAATTTACAGTAAAAAGTGCTGTTTAAAATAATATGGGACAATTCACCTGGAAGCTTGAGGGCCAAGAAAAATTGGTCTGAGGGCCGTATTTGGCCCTCGGGCCACAGTTTGGGCATGCCTGGTTTAATTGGACCCTAACCTACTTTGCAAATAAGAAAGTCAAGAGTAAACCTGTTTCATAATGATCCTCAATTTCATGATTTTGCAATTTTTCAAATTCTTGATTAATAAAAACACAAATTAATCAAATTAATTTGATTAATTTCCCAGTTTTACTGGGTCGTATTGGGTTTTAAGGTCCGATACTTATGTATGATTAGATCTGGTTCAGTGGTTAGCTGGAGAGAGGTGAGTGGGACTGCTACAAGTTGATTGGTAATTTTTAGGGATGCACCGATACTGGTATTGAATATTGGCGTTGACACTGAACCATTTGTTTCATGGTATCGGAGAACTGATTTTGTCCTTGAACATCTCAATATGCTTGAATATTTATTCATGTGAAGCTGTTCATTAATGATTTGAAGGATAAACAACAGTTGCATAACACAGTTGGATCTCTTGTGTAATAAGATAATTGTATTCTAAAGAAATAAGTGCGTTTTTTCAATGTTTTTTTCAATGTTCCTCAAGAGTTTTCCATCCAAGATATTGGAGGATAGATTTAAGGAGTGGGATTTTACCACAATAATGAACAGACATACATACTGTACAACAGTGTATACACATTTTGGGCTTCTTTCATTTGGAGTTTGCACAACAGATCATCTGCTACCAGGGATGCACCCATACCGATACTGGATTCAAATATAGGTGAAAGAAATTTCTGGATCGGGCATTGGTTCCATGATATCGCTTAAGCCAATTTCCAGAGTGAACCTTTAATTAAATTTAATAAGACTATTTACAGGCTGATTGACTGAACGTCTCATAACATTTGAACTTCTATTCATACAAAGTTGCTCAGTCGTCATTTGAAGAATATATGACATTTACATAACACAATTGGAACTCTTGCATAATAAGTTAACTGTGTTTTAAGGACGTAAATGGCATTTTCCGTCCAGACACTGATATCACTTAACATAAGGTATCGGCAGATAAGCACCGATATCGTATCGAATTGTATCTGAAAAAGATGGATCGTGAATCCCTATCTTCTACCACTGCATGCACACATACGGATGTATAATCTGGCCTTTGCGTCGTCAGGTGCCCTTTGTATTTATCCACGTGTGGGACCAGGCAGAAAGACACTGCCTTATGAGCCTGCAATTTGTGACTAGATTACAATAGACATAAAGACTTTGTTGTTGTGCTTCGATGTCATTTGATGTTGTTTATTTTACAAGTTTTAAATATATATAAGACAATATTGATTCTGACATTTTATCATTAATTTTTTTCTTTTGCAGTTGCACTACTTGCTGTTTCTGTAAATACAAAATATTATAAGATTTTTTTTTTTTTATGTTTCAATAATATAAAATAATGCTGCAAAACTAAGTGTATTCTGCTGAGTATCCAGGTTTATCGGTGTACTTTTGACATCAGAGGAAGTGTAGTGCAGTGGCCTAATTAATGACTGCTCTCTCTCACATACTCTCATGGCCATGACCTTTACTAATATAGTTTGTAGCAGACCGCACAAACTGCAGCGCTCCTGGTCTGTCTGCCTCTGCTGCCAGCTCACACACATACACACACACACACACATACAGGGGCGGGCTGAGTGAAAGGGAGAATCAATTACATCTCAACTAAGGGCAGAGAGCTGCTCGCTTGATGGCTCATGTCAAGTTGACTGTGGGTCACGAGGTGTCTATATATTACTGTACAGGAACGTCCAGTCTCTTTCCTGGATTCTGGTGACATCATTTTTATTTTAAAGACCTTGCTCCAATTAAGTAATTAGTTGCTTGGTGTTTCTCTAATTATGGAGTTGTTCATAAAAGAGCTGCTGACCGGTCGGGGAATTGAAAAAAACGGAGAGCACTGCACTTTTCCAGCGCACACACTCATCCACACACATCACGCACACATCACACACATTCACCGGCAGGTTTAACATCAAGTGAGTGCAGTCAGATGCCTGTTATTTCTGGTAAAGGGCAGGGCAGGACTCCATATTGTAATCTCACTAAAACAGCAGTGTGCTTATAAAGGGATACATTAGACAGAGTTGTGGCCACAGAGTTGGACATTAAAACAAATAGGCTTTTTATTGTTACACTTTTTTTATGGCATCTGCATGGAAATGTGGAATATCTGATCTATAATTTCAAAAAAGTTTTATATACTGTACAATCCTCATAAAGCACAATGCATCACACTCAATAATGACTTGTAATACTATGTTGGACCAGGTGTTACATTTGGAGGCAAGGTTAAAGTTGAAATAAATGTTATTACAAGTTGTTACTGTACATTACTTTATTGTGACGTTTTGTACGTCACTGTTAAAGGACCAAATACATTAACCCATGAGGAATTTCTGGTTATGCCACACGCATTACTGAAATATGTTTACTTTCTCTAAATAAGTAAAAATAAGTGTAGTGTTGATTTTGTTAAATGTAAAAAAAAAAGGATCATGGCGATAGAGCAGCGCACAATATTGACACTACATTAACAAGGTATCATAATATATGAATATTTCACTGTTTTAGCTCACCGTTTGTGCATCGTGTATTATTGCATAGTGTTACTAAGCACATTACATGGTCTTACACTGCATGGCAGGGATTATTCCAAGTTCGATTGGGCATTAAATTGTACTTAATGACGTAGGTCTCTAAAATATTTAAGACCAATGACATTTTTATGAGCGCAATAAAACAATATAAATGGAACAATTTATTACAAACTCTTATTTTCGGCTGTGTGTGGAGAAAGTGCTGTGATGTTGCAGGTCTGTGGAAGCTTTAGCGTTTAATGAGATTCTGTGATGCTGCACAGGCTCTAGACATCGGCTCACACTCACACCACTCACAGTGAGAGACCCCCACCTGGTTCCAGTTATTCTCTATGTTTGCACTTAGCCCCATGCCTTCAGGTCAGCAGGACCAGAAGTCTTAGCTTGGATTTCAGATGAATGGCTGACCTTCAGTATATCCAGTAAATATACAGTAGATGTATTTTAATGTTTTTATATGAGGTAGACTCTTGGCGTTGGAAATGACTGCTTTTATACACTGGATACTGATTGGTACAATGTCAACAAGGCAACAATAAACATGTCAGGTCAGATGAATGGTAAATCTCAAATTGTGAGTCCACGTTGCATCTTTTAGTATAGAGTCAGTGCCAGCCGTATATCTGATGTCGTATGTAGTGCTACTGTTGCCAAAAAGTGCTCTAGTCAAGGCATATAATGACACATGTCTGACATATATACTAGGGTACCTTTAATAATTAATAGAAACAAATGACAACAACCTGGCTTAACCTGTCTGCTATACTGCTCACATTATTTGGCCTTTATGGGGTTCTAATTGTACTAAAATGTTTGCTTAGAAAGTTTTAATCCTGGTAATAACATAGCAGTCATGTCAAAGTGCGAGTTGGTGTGCTGCAGTTTAGCTCATTGGTAAATTAAATGATAAACTACTCATTTTGATTGTGAGTATGAATTTCAGAGTGAAGAAACTTAGTTCACATTATGTTCATTATAAAAATGTGTTGCCATATTACAACCAATTTGATCAACCAAGCAGAAGCGTGCAGAGCGGGGGGCCTAATTGGAGATGTGGAGGTGAGATAGCAGGACACGGCGCGTGGTTGCCATGTCATCCTGTCATTAGCAGGTTGTTTGGGTCTTTAATTTATCATTCAGACCTTTATTGACTGGAGAGTGGGGAGATCTCTATCACTAGAGCAGCGTATGCATGTGCGACACTCACTCACCACCTGCTCTTCATTTCCTCATACCAAATAGATATCCCAGTTCAAATTATTCTCAGTGCTATAAGTCAGTGTAGCTATACATTTAATGAAATAGTTTGGGTCAGTGTGATATATAATGACAACTGACACGGCGAGGACATGTTTTGTGTACGCATTCTACTATCGGACATTGCTTCATGGACACATGGCTCTTTGAATTGGGAGGGGGCTTAGTAATGAGTGCTGTTTATATATTGCGTGTGGTCTCTTGGGAACCCACTTTAGTCTAGCTTAGCCACCTGCTCTGCCATTGGTTGTCTCCTGCTCCAGGACTAACCTCTATACAAGCACACACGCTCCTCTGGGACACACTCGGGACATCTGGCTCAGCCCATCACAATTTCCCCCATTTTACACAACCTGTTGACCCTACTGCAGAAGCACCATACTTGGAAGGCTTGATGCTATATTTTATAATTTTGTAGCTTTGCTAATTAATTAAATTTGAAATATTTTACTTAAAAATCTTTTTTCTTCTTTCTTCCTTTTTTGCTGTTACCACACACTGTGAGAGTAAAAAAAAAAAATTGACTAAAGAGCCATTTCTGTGTATGTCATTGAGGGATTTCAATTCTTAAAATGTAATATGAAAAGAACATAACCCCTTAGTTACAAGACGTCCATGTGATTATTATACTTTATTTTAATAGTATATGTTTTGTTATACAGCCCTGATAAAAATGATGTTCACTACAATACATCTTTGCCTTTTAGTCAATAATTCATCTCTATTACTCATTGTGTTTTATTTACTGTTTACCATCTTTCCTTGTCCACATAGAGGTCTAATTTTTCAATGCTGTAAGCTGCAGGGTATTAGTTATGCAAATATTGACGTGCTGCTTTGGCCTGCTAGCTATCAATTGAAATCAGCAAATCGATAGGCCTAATAGCTGCTCATTAGCCACTTGATGCATTTCCAGGGCTAACATCAGAGCCTGTCAGCCCCCTCCCTCCTCCCCCCAAAATCAATACGGTCTAAAAGTATTACCTAACTAAGACTTACACCCGGCTCCTTTTAATAACCCAAGTTTGCCGTCTGGCGTCCTGTGCACTCAGCCGTATGGTAGAAATGCCACTACACAGTGAACTAGTCAACAGAAACAACGAGGTTTGCAGAATATTGAATCTTGTTTTAAGCATTTTTCTAGGCTCACAAATTGTTATTACAGTATCACAGTTTTTCACTTGAAGAAATTGTAGTATTGTGGTTTTCTGTTTGTTTGTGTACACTTTGAAGTATGAATATGTCTTGCAGTAGCTGGTGTAACACTTTTAATATTAGGAATAGTTGCACAGGTACTGGGTAATAGGTTTTCAGTTGTAGATGTGGTAAATGTAAAGTGCTTTATCAGCATTTTCAGCCTCTGCAAAAATGTAGATGGGTAAATCAGAGCACACAGAAAAAAGCTATAGTTGATGTTATAATAATTGCCATTTTTTTCCTATTAAACAATTTAAATGAACGTTATTGGGCACTCAAATGCGTTCCTAATCACACATATCTTTTTGTTTGTTTTCACTTTTTACACACACAATTGATAACTTTGTGCCAAAATTTGAAATATTATTAGATAACTAGTAAAAAATAATTGTAATATAATATCAAAATGAGCACGTAGACTGGACAGAGGAGTATGCAGTTGGTCCAGAGTCCAGAAAAAGAAACTGTAGCAGGGCTTGGTATTGGAGGGTGGGGTACAACAAAGATAAATCATTAGAGAGCAGGTTATTGGAAATGCAGGGGAATAAAAGAGTGAAGAAGCCAGTAATTGCCTTAAAGATCAGGCTACAAAGCATTACTGTGGATTTTACAAGGCCATCCTGCAACAAAAGAGCAGTAATTTATGAGCTCAGCGTAAAAGAATAGCATAATTACATTAAAAATTAATGCTAATGAGGGCTAAAATGGGGAAGGTGGTTATTATGAAAGTTTGTATTCATCTTCCCCGGCTTGAATGATGGCTCATGGCTTGATTAATGGCTTAATTTCTATCAATTAGCAGGAAAAAAATCTCCACTGAGACGGGCCTAAATTGAGCATTGAATTACACATCTTTAACGTAGTGCGAGGAGAGGCAGCAGGGCAGCGGAGGGGAAGCAGGCGCATTATTGAAACCTGGGAAGATGAGGGAAGTTGTGGGCTTGTGGGTATGTTTTTGCAGTTGCTTGATAAACACACAATAAAAGTCTAATTGTAGTTTATAGGTGATACTTTACTTTTTTTTTTTATAATTTAAAAGAAAATAATTGTCATATGATTTTATATACGCAAGTACAAATTGCATGGTCAAATTTCATATACCTTAAATTTGTAGACTACATTTTTTTTATTTTTGATTAGCATATTAAGTAAACTAAAATTTCAACATCATGCTTCAGTGAGACTTTTCTAATAATGGAAATACACAGAATCACTAAACACAATTTCCTGAAGTTATTTCTTTCTGAAAACTGGGTTGCAGTTTGTGAGTTTTAAAAAAAAGTCAAATTTTTTTCCTCTTTATTTCCCCCACAACACGATCTGTGGTTATTTAGTTGGTTCACTCATGCACTCAATTACAGGAATTAATCGGCAGCAGTATATTCAGGCCGGCTGCACTTGATTGACAAACTGTAGAACAAAGTCAAGTATGTAAGGCTAAACCCAGTGCTCACAAGATCCACCATGTGTTATTGAACAGCGCCCTCTTCTGGTAGATTAACGCTACACCTCATCATTGCTCACACCTTTCACAGGGCTAAAGGAGATGAGCTGAAATCAGTTTCTATTGGCTCGTTTGATTTTCCCTGCCCATCTTCTGGTCTTAATCAATGGACTGGACAAACAGCTATTAAGAGAGAACAAAAGCCTATTGACTGAAAGCGGCTCGTCAGCGCCACTGTCTGTTCAACTAATTTCAGTAATCAGATGGCAAGTGGCTTTTCTGGCTGCCACGCTATACAAATAAACACATAACCATTCAAATCTAAGAAGATACAAGCTTTACCCGTCTCGTATTGATTGTTGAGTTAATATCTGTCATAATCCAAACCTCATAATTGAAATGGTTCAATTCAGAGTTTATTCTTTTTATCAGTGCACGCGCTCTCAGCTGACACTTAACCCACCATTTCATCACTCACCATGAAGCATTCCTGATACAATGACAATCTAATTGCCCTGTTAAATTAATTTGCCAGATTATGTGTCAATATTAAATATCAACTTTGACCTCTCCAAGCCGAGAAGTGCGCTTACCCCGACTGGAGTATTGATTTTCTCCTGTGTCTGAGCTCGCCAAGTCCGCTCTCAAAGTCCATTATTTTTGATTTTCCTCATGAAATGCATATCTTTTCCCGCTGACATCTGACAAACAGCATATGGGAGTCATTTTATCTACCAGTAATGTGTTTGTCAAAAAGTCTAAGGTCTTAATGGATTCCGGCCGAGCACCGCAAAAAGGACATATGCCTAACAAGTGTGATTCTCTATAGCATACTATGTGTAGGAGGTTTTGTATAGCACATCTTCATGTAGAGCAGTCACCCTCAAAGAACAACAAAGTGGGTATTTGGGAAAAGTAAATGCTGCTCAATCATTGCATGTCTCTAACGAAGAAAAAAAAACCCCTTGGAGAATAAAAGTCATTCTGATTCTGATCAGTCGCCTGTTGTGATAGGACCTGTATATTGTGTTTTTATTGCACAGCTCCAAGAGCGTTTGTGCATTCTGTAAATGTATTAGACTGTGATGCATAATTATATAGTGTGTGTCCTTGTTTTTGTACATTTAAATTGTATATCTTTTATCAATAGGTTTGAAGAAAAAACGCTTATTAGTTCTACAGTGTATCTGGTGCTTCTGATAAGAAACCTTCAAACACATTTACAGATGGAGTCAATTATTACCTAACAAATTTACCTGGAAATTACCCCTGGTGCTACTTAAGGTAGTAAATAACTTCCATACATTACTATGTTCCCATCTTTGATTGACAGAGTGACCTTCCTTAATTTAGACATTGTTTGAAATTCTCCTGAAAATCTGTGCACAGGTTTGTAATGAATGTTTGCAGATTTTTGTCTCTTTTTCAATGTCAGTGTAAAGTTGTAACTAAATACAAATGAGAAAACATGAGATAAACATAACAAAATGTACATTTCGCAATATTACCATTTCTTGTTATTTTAAAAGCATTTTTTTATTTTTTTATGTAAATTTTTCTACCAATATTGTGATCTGTGATGTGCTGTGCATGTCACCTGTATCCTATAGGCCACCATAAAGTGACACCTAAAGTTTGAAGTCATTCAGTCATAGATGTAAAATGTAAGATGTGTACGTGTAGCCGCCTGCGTGCCTGTTTGCGTGGCAGACTACCTCCGCTGGAGCTCCGAACGCCTGGCTGTCTTTGGGATTGACACATCCTGAGATGGGAGAGTGCAGCGGAGGACGGATGGATGGGGGAGCCACGATGAATATTGACTGATCAGTGGAGAGATTGACAGCCACAGAATAATAGGAGCATTCAGGCAGAGTCTTTTTGGTGTCGCTAACTTTCCCGGCGTAGCTATTTTTGCCATCCCACGCTATGAAGAACTGCTCTTGAATTCTTGAAATGATTTATTATGTGATATGCAGAATTCTGATGTGTTTATATCCAAGAGTAATTTACTAGAAACCTTTTCTGTCTCTTTGTTTGATTGGACAAGCCAGAGCAAAATACTTTGTGATAGATGAAAACTGTATGAAACCTAATCGCATTTAGACTCCATAATGAAATTCCACAGCAATGAGTTTGTGTTCATATTTTGATTATTTTAGAATGCATTATCTCAGTGTAATTCACTGTCTGGCTATTATGATGTTAGTGTTTTTGTTCGCTTGCTTTTTATAACCCTCTGCCCTTGGATAGAGATACGAGTTCTTTTCGTGGAGACCAAGATTAAAATAGGAGAATATCAAATATTTTAGATGGTATGTGTCAAAGACCATTATACTAAAAGATATAAATGGTCCAAATGAAATCTGGAGCTTTTCAGACATGAGCTGGCCGACCCAGTGTGGGCTATGTGACCCATGTGCACTCCTGGAGATGTGTGTGAAGGCTTTTGTTCATTGGTCTCCATCTGTGCTTCATGTGTTACAGAAGGAACTTCTCTAGAGGAGCAAGTGCGAAGGATAAAGGACATTGAAGCCATCGAGAGTGATTCCTTTGTTCCTCAGGCTTTCAAATCATCCCGGGACCAACTAAAGGTGCGTTTTGTCCCTCTTTCTCTGCCTGGCCCTCACTCTCTCCATCTTTTCACTCAGTCTCTTATTAAATTTCCCTCTGCAATACTGGTCTTTCTGTCCAGACAGGGCCCAGACCAAATCAAACAATTCCCATTCTGTGCAATTGGTTCAAACTGGGATGGTTTACTGTCACTGGCATAGGGAGGACTTGGACATCCCCCTCAGCTTGTGCAGATTCTGACAAAACACAGGAGTCATTATTGAAATGCTCCTGTCTCTGAAGGAACAGCAATTAGATTTGTTGAGATTCAGGAGATTCAGTTTTTGAAGGAATCTCTGACAGGGTCTTCTGGGACACAACTTGATAAGTCTGACAAAGGTCAAGCACCTTTGTGGCTACAGTTTGGAGATGGTCACCCTGGCCCAGTCAGTTGCACTGATGAGGGCTGTGCTTTGTGTTTAAAACAGATGTTAAGAGGTGTTAAATTATACTGACCAGAGGAGCTTAGGTTTAATGGTTAAAAAAAAATCTTTCAGCTTTCATTTATTAATAATATTGTTTGATTGAGGAAATCATTGCTTGTGGGGCATTTAGTTACACAGTGAAACACAAATGAATCACCTCGCTAATTCAAGCACTTTGTATAGATACACTCCCAGACAATTTAAATATCAGATGTGATCTCATGATTAAAGGGGTACAAGCAGTATTTCATTCACTTACTGCCACCTACTGGGTCATTGTCACATGGCACTCATATAAGTAATAAATGATAATTTGTGTTGTAGGTTGAAGTAAAAAAAGAAGAAGAAAAAACTGTTCCTCAGGACCTCAGTTTTCCACTGTCCACTGTCTACAATGACACGGATACTTTGGCTCATCCTAATGTAAGATTTTATTCTGCAGTGTTTGGTATATGTAAATTTAAAAATAATTTCATTCTCATTTAGAGCTGAATTTATTCATTATTTTGATTTACATATATTTTTATTGTTTGATATAACCTGTATTATTTCTGACCAAAGTAATATTGTAGTGTATATAACAATCGTAGAATACCTCCCTCTCACCCAGTGGTTGAATGATAAAAAATGAGAAGGAAAACTTTAAACTCCAATAACACTCTCTGGGGCTTTCCAGTCATCTATCTCTAGTGGGGAAACTCAGTTATGGCCTGATGTATGCAGATAACCCCCTCACATATACCCACATATACACGGTGCCCCGCAGCTCAAGTCTGTGCACACAAATGCACACTTTGAGACAAGCTGATGTATGGCAGCAATATGCCCCAGGCGGCTCCGGCCCCAGCTCCACATCCAATTAGAACAGATGAGTCCCATTAGCCCGGCCCAGATACTGTCATCCCACACACACTGGCTCATTAGCACCGTGACACCAGCCATGGGCCGACAGACAAGAAGTCACTGGTGTCGAATCTTACACATAACACACACATACACACAATGCTTCCTGAAATGAAGGATTGACGCGATCTGTAGCATCCACAATCTGCATAATAATAGACACATATCATAACATGGATGTACAGTTATCTACACACAGTCAGCATGTCAACATCCTCTCTCACATAGTCACTGTAGAAACCATCCTGCTATTCTCCATTTGTGACTTTGCTCAAAGTCATTATGTTTCTTTGTAATAAACACATGCCTTCATTCATCAGACAGTAACAGCAGTAGCACTTTTATAGCTCTCTTCAAATCAATACCATTACCATTTAAGAGCAGCAAAGTGCAAAGTGGGACTGTGCACCTCCCAGATCAGGAAAGCAACATATAGCCCACACAATCAATTTTTAAGCAGGTTCAAATTCTCAGCTCTCCATTTCTGTAATTTAGACTAAATGTTGTTTTTCTCACCTCTTATTGTCTGACAGCTGTTCATGGACAAGGACAAAGCAGAAGAGCTATGGATGAAGAGACTGATCTCCCTACGTCAGGAAAGACTATTGGGCAGTCCTGTCACTTAAGCAGAAGCCTGTGCTGTCAGTTCGGATATTATCAGTTATTAAAGAAGTATAGCATTTTCAAAATGTAGTGACGAAAATCTTTTTTTATGCTGTTCCTCTTTTAGTAACCTAAGTTGTCGATATTTACATGTAACATTGTTTCTGTAAACAAACAAACCATAAAGATTGATAATTCTTGTTTTCATTTAATAATGCTGCATTTTTTGTACCGGTAATTTAAGCTTATTGAGTCATGAGACCTGTCTTGAGTATTTGTATAAAGTTAATGTAAATCCAGAAATGTAGAAATGTGACATAGGCTTACAAAACAGAAAGTGTCCTATAATGGCATAAAACTTGGCGATCTCCATGGAGACAAGGACGTGACCACCAAACCAGCATTTTTGGCAATAAAAACAGCGTGAGTAAATACATAATAGTTCAATTTAATGAAACTTTAAATTGTTCAAAATATTCAATGGGCCTACAATTATTTTTCCAAATAAAGACCTCTGTCAATCAATCATTCAAAGGAAGGACAACATGACAACTGCTTTTCAGCATCAGTATCGTAGTTCCACCTTTAAAATGTGATATTTGTTTACAAATCCATGTTTATTTTGGTTTCGTAAATTTTCGAGAGATGCTGTTGCTATAGCAGCGAGTCACAACACTGCGCCAGACGTGAATAACGTCCAATCAGCGTGCGCCGTGAGTGTCACGTGGTTGGTGTCAGCGTGAGTTTGGTTTTAAATCATGTTGCCCGTGTCTACTTCAAACGACGCACAGGCACAGAGGGCAGAGCAGACTGGACACTTTTAAAAACAAGGATTAAACATGTTCAGCCGCATATTTAAAGAGTTTGAGGAAGATCCTTTTTTTAGGTAAGTAAATATTTAAACTTTGAGTGGTTATATGCTGAAAAGTCATTTCAGCCTATTAGTTAGGTTAGTTCTGTACATTTTACTCTTACCTGCAGCTTAACATTATCATTTTCCAGTTTCCTCAAAATGCATGTCCTATTTAGCGTTATTGTTCAGTCCTTGAATAGGCCTGTTCAAAATTGACCCATCATTTGCAAGTTTTGCATGGAAGGAATTTATGCTACTATAACGTTTGTTTTAAACGTGAGTCATGTTCGACCTGTAATTGATGTCCTCATATCAGATCTGCTGTGATGATTTGCCCTGTACCATAACTCTATAGCCTCATGTGGGCCTACCTTCAATCTGTGTCAAGCTCACTGGAACTTTCTCTTTTAGGGACTCTTTCCGTGCACATACGGAACATATGCAGCATTTTACGCGTAGCTTCTCCGAGCCATTCGATGCGTCTGTAATGCCCAGTCTGACGGACGGGACGAGCCAGGGCGGCAGGATGGCACAGTCCAACTCACCCCATGCCCTTACACAAAACCAACGGGTGAGAAGCACCAACTAACAGACCCCCCCTATGTGCTGGTGTCAGAGTTCATATAGTAGGCTGTAATAGTTCTCAGACAGGGCAAATTAAAACATCTTTCATCTATGGGTTATTACCACGCCACACAGTTATCCAAAGTACTACTCACTAATATGGGTCAGCAAAGTCTATATTATAAGAAGAAGGGCATCCCTCCCTCTTGGCCTTTAGGCAGTTATAGCTCAGACAATGCTATATATAGAACATTGTTCCACTGACACAGTGTTTCTTACACTACTACTATAGGTTTGTAAC
Source organism: Periophthalmus magnuspinnatus (assembly GCF_009829125.3). Classification (NCBI taxonomy): domain Eukaryota; kingdom Metazoa; phylum Chordata; class Actinopteri; order Gobiiformes; family Gobiidae; genus Periophthalmus; species Periophthalmus magnuspinnatus. The sequence continues at coordinate 9,861,018 of NC_047138.1, forward strand.
CACTATAGGTTTGTAACCTCTACATGTGCTCAAAAATGGTCTTTCTTGATGTGTGATTGTATATCAATCTTTTCCATTAAACTGTGGGGCAAATGAAATGTGTTTTTGTGTTGGTTGAACTTCAGTGGGAATCAGTCAGTAAATTGCTTCTGGGCTACTGACTGAGTTATGGCATTATGCTGGTCTGTATATTTGTACTTGATAATAATACACCCTAACCCTCTTAATTAGCATCATGCCATTAGCTGGCTCAAGTCAGCTGAGGACAAGTGGAATCTGCTGTTTGACATATTACTTCAGTGACAGTGTGTGCACTCGAGCTACAATGCAATATGCCCATTGAAAAGAAATTGCATCTAATATTAGTTAGCCTACTAAAAAGTATATCATTGTCTTAGACAATTCACTCAAAAGCTTGTGGTTTGAATGCATACAGTACACAGAGGCATTCCAAAATCTTTGATAACAGTGCAAGTTGCAAAAAATGCTGACTATTAAGTGCTGCAATCTGGGCCATATTCACAGGAGCCTGTAATGCACAGCAGTGGTCAAAAGACTGGGCTCTGATTCTGTGCGTTGGCTTTGTGAAGGCATTTGTGCAGATGTCATGGACTCTCTGTTTTGTCATTGTTGCTCTGTTGGTCCATCTGTTTGGCAGGACGTGCCTTGGCACTGCTGAAGCATTAGCAGCAAGATGACAGACATGTCCCTCTTACTCTGCTGGTCCAGTACCACTGTGCACACACAGTGTGTGCATACACAGACTGGCTTTGAAAACCTGCTTACAAGCACTGTTTCATACAGACTGTCACAGCAGGTCAAACAGCATATGCAAGCTGGTCCTCGCTCATGTTCTGTGCTTGGGCAAGTATTAGATTCCCAGTGGGAAAGGGAGCTCTGTATAACCCACTTCTCACATTGCCATGTGTCCTGCCAGTCGTGACTGCCTGTCCCATATCACCTTTCAAAGTAGCCACCTACTTGAATATTTGTTTATATTTAGGCATCACAAATGATAACAGAAAGTTGTTGTAGCAATAAAATTCACTGTTAAAGATGTACTGTGTACATTTTCTGGTGGAGATGTGCAACCTGCTTGTCTCTATAGAGGTGTTATTGCTTTGGTTGGAATGTTCCACAGTATACCATTAAACAGGTCTATTTAGCATTTTAGTTGCATCTGTGAAGTCTTTGTCTCTGGAAGACCATACATGATACCTGAAGTAAAAGAGATACCATCTCTAGGAGTTATACAAGGGCATTATTTCCTGTGTATTTTTACATTTAAAGTTGTTAAATTAACTAAAATAATATTGATGCCAGACCTGTATTGTGCTGTATAGTAATTGTATCGCTACTATTGTGGTTCTTAGAAATCAATATCGTATTATATCAAACTCTTAATGCAGATATACTTCTGTACAAGATGTGATTCTTTGTTCACACCAGTTACAGTTGTAGGTGCAGAATCGTAATAAGTTCTAGATACAAAAGAACAGCACAGGGTTACTTAAGCTCACATGTCTAAAATAATGTGTTAAAAGACCCCTGAGTGAAGATGTCTTATCTTGCATGCACCTCACTGACTCCTCTGCTTAAGCTAGATATAATGATAGCAGATATTTACTAGGCTTTTGTGGTTTGGATACAGTTAACATGTGTGGCTACATAGCATGGTACCATTTGTTTAACTGTGTTTTGCATTTGCCCAAAACAAAAAAGCAGATTTGGACTCAGTGACCCCGGCGAAGCCCTGCCCAGGACAGCCCACTGCAGCCTTCCGAGAATAAAGTTCAGCATTAAACTCCTGCTAATCTGTGACAACGCAGTCCAATTACGAATGGAGCACAAGTCATTCAACACCCAGTGGTTACGTACACTGCCTTGTGTCATACCCCTGAAAATGACACACGGTGCTATAGTTGTTGGGATAGTTGTGGGGTCATGAGCACCTGTGCATTTGAATACTGTAATGCTGGACTGGATTCAGCAGGCTTTAATTATATGCTTATATTGATCACTCTTTTACTCGTCCATGTGTATGCTGATCCAGATGGTGGCCTTGAACAAGCCACACGGGCATGCTGTATTGTCAAGTTTAGAAAGGGCTTTGTCAAGTAACAGCAAACCAGCAACCACCAAACATGAAGAGTGTTTCTAGGACTGTGCATTGGTTAGAAAATGCAGTTTCTTTGTTTTTAAAGATGTGTTTTCACTTCTGTTGTTTGTTCCCAGGATATGAGTCGGTCATTATTTTCATTCGGCAGCTTTGACAACACGGTCAGTATGTCTGGCTGTTGGTCACATGGCATGCTCTTTTTAAGAATAATATATTTTGTAAGCTTGTTTTTTGGGGGAAATTTAAGAAACAGTGATACAACCTTTTCAATTGACACCAAGATGTTTATGAGAAGGACACAGTCTAATTAAAAGTTTTGAAATATTTGTCTTAACTACTATGTAAATTCTTAAATGTTTCTGATACGGAACATTTTTTTGTGTTAATTAAATGTATGCATTATTTAGTTGTAAATGTTAAATGCGTCTTTACCATTATTGTTTTAGCCTGGCAAATCCAAAATGTATTTTTATCACTTTGAAAAATTTTGGAGAAGTGTGTAGTCTATATCCTAGGCAATTATTATGTTTATTCTTGCCTCTTTTTAAGAAGACTGGCTTGGCATGCATAGTATCATTTTGAATACTTGTACTTTATTCTTTTAAACAAAGCTATAATTTGTCATTTGAAATGCATGTTATTGCACCTGGTGAGAGTATTTATGATCCAGGAACACTTACTAAGTAGGTGTCAGTGACCTCTGGCTTTTTGTTGTTTGTGCAGGACCTGATGAGGAACCCTATTGGCATAGTCAACAATATGATCACTAATATGAGAAACAGAGTGGACATGCCGCGGGATTTTGTGAGTGTTTTTTGATTTGATTATTTTTGGCATGCATACAGCTGGTAGAACATTCTTAAATGTTTTTGTGTTTGCCAGGAGAATGGCCACTCTTTCAGCTCTTCATCAGTCATGACTTATTCTAAGGTTGGAAATGAGCCGCCCAAGGTCTTTCAGGCCAGCTCATCAACACTCCGTGCTCCTGGAGGGGTAAGTAAATCTCCATATTAAACAAGACATGACATACGATCTGAGTTTGGTAAGCTTTGACAAGGGCATCTGTCTGACCTTTTCTGGGCGTGCTTTCCATTCGCGTAGTTCTTGGATAATTGTACCAAATCGAGCTAAATGTCCGTTCAAGCTCTTCAATTATATCACACCATGGGGATTGCATATCAGGTTCTTCTGTATTTCCATCTGATTTATAATATTTGGTTTGGTATTGCACTTTAGATCAAGGAAACTCGTCAAGCCATCAAAGACTCTGAGAGCGGTTTGCAAAAGATGGCCATTGGTCACCACATTCAAGACAGGGGTCACATCATGGAAAAGAAGTTTAACAACAAAACCGGTGAAAAAGAATTCAACCAGGATTTTCAGAATCTAGATGAATGTATGTTTATGCCTCATGTTTATGCCTTCAAAAATCACTGCTCATTTTGACATATCATCGGTGGCTATCAGAGTTTGTGACGTTGCATATTTTCTGTCACCAGCTGAAGCAGAGGCATTTGATGAAGAATTTAAGCAAAAGGTGTCTACAGTTAAATCTGATGGCCACAGGTCTGTGTCTATTACATTTAACCAAGAGCAAGGTCACAGGTCAGTAATTCATTCTCTGCTCTAGAGAAGTGCACAGTCAAGATATTAAAGACATGTTCTGTTTTTTTCCCCACAGAGAACAACCCAGAATTGCTACAAAGAGAGAACCAGGCTCTAAAAGGCAATAAAGATCTCTATGTTATTATTAAACTGTTCAAAGCAATAAGCTATATACAACATAGTGCTCTGCATTCTCACGTACACACATAATATTCAGCTTTATTCTTTTCACCTATTCATAGTGTACAGTGTATTACCCTGCTATATATATTACCACACTTTTCTTTTGTTACTACAATAACGTCCTAGAAGAAGAAAGATTTGAAGCTAGATTTAGTTTCAACTACAACTTAACATAGACTATGTTTGCTTTAATTGAATACTACCTGCACAATTTAAAAGCAAATTAAAAACAAATACTGTGTCCAATATTACCACTGGATGGCCTGGAAACAAATGTGATTTATGTTGTTATAATACACTGTTTTACATTTTTTATATTGCCACTATTTTTTATCAAATTAATTATTTGTGAGGGCCATGCTGTATCACTTGCACAATTTGTGTGTTTGTTCTCATAATTTTGTTGAAACAATTTATTACTGTTGTTTACTAATTATTGCCACTTTTTTATTGATAGCCTTTCAGATTTTTCAGCTAAATCCCAAAGTTCATTATCTCATTCATTATGTTCAAAACAAACATGTGTCAATGAAATAATAAAAATATATTTAATGTATGTCTACAGAACATTTTAATTCACAGAAAGTGTGCATGTCTGTTATATGCTCATGTCATTTAGTGATATATGGATCAGAAATTAATTGTAGAATTACCGTACATTTTGGCTGGTAAATCTTTGCGAATTTTAAGTGATATTAAAACTTTATTTGTACTGTAAATGTGGGACACATTAAGATTCCATCTATGCGACAATGGCAATGTCCCCTTTACATTGTTTATAGATATAGATCAGGTTCAATTATAATCACAGCGCAGCTTATCTTGCTGTGGTTTTTTTTAGATTTATTGGTCAATGAAATGGGACTATTTCTACAATGTTGTTATGTAAAATCAAAAAAGACTCCTTATTTTTTCCATTTTATTATAAAAACAAGAGACAAAACTAAGTAATTACAACTCTACTGCCACCAGCTGGCTGGTTGAGGTCATAACATCTTTCCATATGAATAAATATACAAAACATGAAAAGCTGAGCTAAGAAACAGCAATGCAACCACAAATTACATGATTCCTTGAGGCTGTCCTTTCCCAGCTATCTTTTTAGAGCATTCTAGCAAAGCATTATGAATGTCTTTAGCACAAGAGATTTGAGACTTGATCATGCCAAGGTACTGAGCATAGGACATAGACTCTGTTTGCACGGTGTCAGGCTTAGTGGCTGTCGGTACCAAGTTTGGTGAATGTTTGGCACTATCAAGGCACTGGGAGAGGCACTCATACGCCAACCGCTGTAAGGAAAAGGAGAACAAAAAATATTAAATCAAGTTGAGTTTAGGACAAGTACTCTATTCATACTGTGCTGCTTACAGCCTATTGTGTTTTATCATGACATATGTGAATATTAACAATTGTATTTACACATGTGTGATATCTTACCAAACAAAGCTCAACCTGATCACAAAGGGCATAAAATTCTTCCAAGCTTTTATCAAAGCGTTGAACTGTGGAATCACTGCTTTCACTGGAGAGAACAGATTTCAAAATGTCATACAATTTCACAAAAAAACAAGTATTATTCGATAATTTATTTTTATTTAGTAGTTTTTGAATTGGGACAATGTAAACATTTACAATGTGCCAGTAGTAGCAATACAGCTTCTTTGAAACTGTGGTCCCCAGGCAAGGTGCACAATGCCAGCACAAAAAACAAAAGTAGTTTCTATAATTGTTACTTTTACCGTTGAGTAAACTTACATGCCATTGTCAATAGCAGTGTTATGAGCCAAATTTAGAGATGCAATCTTCATAAGGTTCTGTAAGAAGAAATAATACAATTTTCAATGGAAACCCATAGACTCAGATGTGTTTTCACAAGGCACGTCAGGTTCACATGGAGATCGCACCTGTAAACTCTCCTTCAGCTGTGGGATGAGCATCTTGAATCTATGGACTGGGTCAAAATCTTGACTAAGCTGCTGTTGTTGCTGTTGCTGAAGAGAATCGGGCTGTTGTACTCCTGGCTGAACCAGGCGCTGCTGCTGCTGTTGCTGCTGCTGCTGAGACGCCATCTTGATCAGGATGAATACAAAAACAGGAAGCCGCAAGTCATATCCGATTCTCATTTTCACAATAAAACGATGATGTGGGAAATATTCATGGGTGGGAAATACTTTATAACTTGAGAATTCAATCAAATGATTAATTTCTACGCTCTAAAACTCCAGTAGTATTTATTAATTGCGTGTGTGTTCAATGTTAGCACTGTTACTTTGGTGTCATTTTGCGGCTCGTGTTATTTTCAGCTGCAGAGGGAGGGCCCACTTCCTCCGCTCGTCTCTTCGCAGAAACCCCGTAGCACTAGCGCCGCACACAGCGCCATTCTGCAACACTGACCAAAATGGCAGGAGCCGATGGAGACGACTCTCTTTATCCTATCGCTGTTCTCATTGATGAGCTGCGAAACGAAGATGTACAGGTAAACGGCACGGTTTTGTTTGATGCATTGGTCTGTGGTTTTTACAGATCTACGAACAGTGCACTGGTTTCTTGCTAACTCGCTAGCATCAGTTAGCCTTAGCTACAGTTGAAGGCCCAGCGATCTCAATAAATCCCCAGGCCCATCCCATGAAAACCTCAGTATTTCTTTTGATGATGGCGATTGGTGAAAGTTCCTCGTGGTTCTTAACTTTTCGGTTATTACGACTATTTTACGGGGCACTACATGTAACCAGTGAGTGACACCCATGTAACGAGAAGTGCTTTTCTGTACCGCGAGCAGTGGTGCATCCATCCTACCCTTGGCAGCTCATTTAAAGCTAAATTAGCGCCTTCTTGGTGACATAAATTATGAATTTAATCCCCATTTCAGCCGAATTGAGGAAATCTTTATGCCACTTGTAGTATATTGATGTTTATTTTAGTTGACGGTATTTCTTCATTGTTTAAACGTACGTTGTATATGCTAACTAGCCCTCGGTGGTAAAGGCGCAGTTGTGTCCAACAGGACATAATATATTGTTAATTGGCGAAATAAGTTTGTAAAGGGTCTATTCAATAATTGTAATTTATGATGTTTCAGCTCCGACTGAATAGCATCAAGAAACTGTCAACTATTGCTCTTGCCCTTGGTGTAGAGAGGACTCGTACGGAACTCCTTCCCTTCCTCACAGGTGAAGGCACTTTTTTGAATTCTTTATTTATTTATTTTTTCATTCAAACAGTATCTCGTGAGTTCATTGTCACATTTTCAAAAAGAAAATCTCTTAATATCCTCTTTCTAGACACAATCTATGATGAAGATGAGGTGCTTTTGGCATTGGCAGAGCAGCTTGGTAACTTCACCATGCTGGTGGGGGGTCCAGAGTATGTCCACTGTCTATTGGTGAGTCAGCTGTTAATATCACCTTACAAATTGTTATGGGTGAAAACTAAAAAATGCTTACAAAGTTATAATGTGTTTTTTTGTCATTCTTACTTTTTGTGTTTTTCAGCCTCCTTTGGAAAGCCTAGCAACAGTAGAAGAGACTGTAGTGAGAGACAAAGCAGTGGACTCCCTGCGTAAGATCTCCGAGGAACACTCTTCAGTTGATCTAGAGGTTCACTTTGAGCCTCTGGTCAAGCGCCTGGCCAGTGGGGACTGGTTCACTTCACGTACATCTGCCTGTGGCCTATTTAGTGTTTGTTATCCTCGCGTCTCCAGCACTGTCAAAGCTGAGATTCGTCAGTAAGTGGCTAGGTTACAGTTGACTATAGAATACATAATACTAGTGTTTTATTAATGTTTCTTTGTTTGAAGGCATTTTCGAACCCTATGTTCAGATGATACACCTATGGTGCGTCGTGCCGCAGCATCTAAATTAGGAGAATTTGCTAAAGTCCTGGAGTTGGATTATGTAAAAAGTGACATAATTTCACTCTTCACTGCCCTGGCATCTGATGAGCAGGTATCAATATATTTTAACGATAAAAATCAGCTCCCCAGCTTTTACCCAGTGTTATATTTCTTTCCACACTGATAATGATCTGTTGTCTATTAGGACTCCGTTCGGTTGCTTGCAGTGGAGGCTTGTGTCAGCATTGCCACTCTGCTGCCCCAGGAGGACTTGGAGACTCTGGTGATGCCAACACTTCGTCAGGCCGCTGAAGACAAGTCCTGGAGGGTTCGCTACATGGTGGCTGACAAGTTCTCAGAGGTACTTTGTTATATTCATGTACGGAGCCTTTTGGCTACAATAATATCATGGGAGTCCTTAACATTGCCAGTATTTTGCAGTATTGAGACAATTTTACATTTTTTTTTTTAATCAAAGGCTATACTTGAAGAATTTCTTTATACACACTGAAATATAAATAAATAAATTGTATGTATATATACAAATACAAATTTGCTTTTAAAGTGAATGTTTTCCTCTATGCATTAGTATGTATTTATAAAACACACATAGGCTTTTCATTGAATTAAGCACAATATTCCATCAAAAGTAAAGTTATTTAAGATTGGATTGCCATAACCTTGTCCAAATAACATTCTCAGAAATGAGGCAGCTTTGTTTTTCTTGTTGTATCGGCAGATTCTTATTTGCTTGTGCTGTACTATCAATATTGGTATTGTAACTGGAAAAAGCTGGTTCGGTCCATTTCTATTCATGGGTTTCCACTTGCTATTTAAAGTTGATATCTTGAACGTCGAGAGGAGTCAGCTGAGGTAGCTCGGGCATCTGTTTAGGATGCCTCCTGGACGCCTCCCTAGGGAGATGTTCCAGGTATGTCCCACCGGGAGGAGGCCCCGGGGAAGACCCAGGACACGCTGGAGGGACTATGTCTCTCCGCTGGTCTGGGAATGCCTTGGGGTCCCACCGGAGGACGTGTCTGGGGTGAGGGAAGTCTGGGAGTCCCTGCTTAGACTGCTGCCCCCACGACCCGGCCCCGAATAAGCGGGAGAAAATAGATGGATGAATGGATCTTGAGAACTTCAACAATTCATAACAAATTAACCCTTTAAGGACTTAGCACACTATGGACCAGTATAGCTCACCTAGACTTTTCTTTTTTTTAGCCATAAAAATCATGTTAAAGGAAGTATCAGAATTTACTGCACTTTTTCACACAACTACCTCTATTTTACATATCCATCTGTATATTTTCTTTTACGCATCAAATAAATAACTGGGAAAACCCTCGCTGCACCCGCGCTCTCATTCGTCAACTTCGAGGGACAACAGAGGCAGATTACCGTAATGACGGTAAAATATTTAAATAGCCCCATGCCTCCGCTTTGAGACGCCGTTTAAATTTACATGAGAGCACAACTGGTTGCGGAGTTACGCTACTGGAACGTCCACAACTGCACTCTATCAGCGATGATAGCATCCGACGCTATAGGGTTAACATATCTTTTGAATGGGTTAATTTTCATTGCTCTGAAATGTATGGATTGTTGAGTTTTAGGCAACAACAATTATTACAATGGTGAGCCACTGTGTCACACACCACGCATGTTCTCAATTGGCGTAAAAACAGTAGAACATTGGTAATTATACTCTATACACCATTAGTCATATAATAATTTACAATCTTTGTCCTCAGCTCCAGAAAGCTGTTGGCCCAGAGATAACAAAGAATGACCTGGTTCCTGCTTTCCAAAATCTCCTGAAGGACTGTGAAGCTGAAGTCAGAGCTGCTGCTGCCAACAAAGTTAAAGGTACAAACATGTGGAAAATGGCACCGCTTGGAGTGTATATTTTTGTGACATGGCTACAATATTATTGATATGATTGGATTGTGGTTTCTTAAAGAATATTTATTTGATTGTACAGAATTCTGTGAGAATCTCCCAGAAGATAACAGAGAACAGATCATCATGACTCACATCTTGCCCTGTGTCAAGGTAACCAACTTTTTCCTGCTCTTAATTCCCTCCATTATTTCTCCAATAGTTTCGCCTTCTTCAGATTTTAAGTAAATCACATTGTGAACACAAGGTGGCAGTGTTGTATTCAGTCTTTTTATGACACATTAACAATGTTTACAAGTTTATTATTAATAAGATTAAGATTAATCTTTATATATATATATATATATATATATATATATATATATAAAAATAATTTTTTTTCAGTAAATTCCAATGTCTCTTGAGGCTTTTATTTATTATTTATTTTTACTGTAAATCATTGATTCTGAAGAAGGCGAAAAGAAAATTGCATTGCGCTCCACTGACCTTGTGTTAACTGTTTGTCGTTCCTCATCAGGAGCTTGTTTCAGACACAAACCAACATGTGAAGTCTGCCCTGGCCTCGGTCATCATGGGCCTGTCGACCATACTGGGCAAAGACAACACAATAGAGCACTTACTGCCACTGTTCTTGGCCCAGCTGAAGGACGAGGTATGCACCGCTTCATTGGTCTCTACAGTCCTGAAGAGTGTCTGTAGCTGCAGTATTTCTGTGCACAAGTTTTGGGTGGAACAGGCGAGACAGTTTAAAGCCTCTTAGTAGTAAGGCATTAGTGAACCATTTCATGTTGAATCTCTGCGGCAAGCAGCTAACTGTATGTGTGTGCTCATGGACATACTTGAACTACATTCATAGATTAGTCAGGCTAATGTTATTGCCTTGGTTTTGATCAGTTTTTTTTAACAAAATTACTTTGTTAGTGAAGCTCAAATGATTTTTCTTTTCAGTGCCCTGAGGTGCGTCTCAACATCATTTCTAACCTGGACTGTGTGAATGAGGTCATCGGCATCCGCCAACTCTCCCAGTCTCTGCTGCCCGCTATTGTGGAGCTGGCAGAGGATGCCAAGTGGAGGGTTCGCCTGGCTATCATAGAGTACATGCCCTTGTTGGCAGGACAACTGGTGAGTCACACAGCCTATGTCAAATCTACTGCAGTAATTACACAATAACCAACACAATAACCAACACAATAACCAACACAATATATCCAATCGAAAATGCCATTTAACTTAGTCACAAATAATACAATTATGTAGGTAATATAAAACCCTCTGTACAAAAACTAAATACCTTGTTATTGAATAAAAAAAAAAAATAATTTTTACACTGCTACAAAGACACAGGATTCGTAACTTATCTTAACTCTAAATGTTAATACTCCTGAACTCTTTGCAACACGTGTCAAAAAAAGTGCAGGTCAAATTGTATATTGATGAATAATCATCTAATTTGTTTTTATTAGGGAGTGGAGTTCTTTGATGAGAAACTCAACACTCTTTGCATGGCCTGGCTCATTGACCATGGTAAGTCTTTCATTTCATTTCATTTAAAAAGGTCTAAACTTTTGCAACCATTTGATGAGACCCCAAAAAACACGGTCTCCCTTTACTTCTGGGCTTTTTTCCTCAAACCATAAGAACCCTAATGCCCCTATCAACAGGGGACCAGCCCCTATAGTTGCAACTCACGCTATGCTGTTGACAAACCAGAACATTGCTTGTAACATGCGTTTAGTAGTGTTCTCTTCACATTGAGTTTTCCAATTAGACTAAGACATGCTGTTGTGAGGACAAAGAACTGACTGGGTTACATCATTGGAATGCTGCTGGTGTGGATCTGAGTGTCAGTGGTTTACTGAGGTTAGGCCTGTGCCACCATTATATAAGGCCAGTCTACACCACACAGCCCACACTGTGATCCCCGATACTATCACAATGTTAATCTCCTCATATGACACTTTTTCCACTCCCAGCTCAAAGGCTTTTTTGTAAAGAGTCCTCACTTATGAACTGTTGTTTCTTAAATCGGTGTTACCTAATGGCTAACTTTTGCACAGAAACAATTGCTTACACTTTACACTTTAAACTATAAATTTTTAACTTTGGATGAAGAAAGTAAAAATCTCTTCTTGACTCTAGACCAGTGGTTCTTAACTTGGGTTCGATCGAACCCTAGGGGTTCGGTGAGGCAGTCTCAGGGGTTCGGCGGAGGTCAAGACACACACCTGACTCATATGATTAGCGAACTGTGAGCGTCTCCAGACGTTGGCCCAATTCAACAAATGCACCCTTTGATGTGTCTATCGAAGTACCTGCCCAACTTAAATGAGCCATTTAAATGGCATAAAAACATAAAACGACATAAAAACGAAGAAAAGGAACAGACTTTGCTGTGAAAATGACATGAGAGTGGCACTTGCCAAGGTGAAGCCACGCGTTTCTGACCTGGTCTCTCAAACGCAACAGCAGAAGTCACACTGATTTGCAGTAAATATTCATTAGCGCAGGGGTCGGCAACCCGCGGCTCTTTCATCCTTATACTGCAGCTCTGCAAATTTCAAGTGTTTAATTGAAGTATATTTTATTTGTGTTAGTTCTTTTTTTATTGTAGTTTAAATTGAAAGATTATTGTGATCTTGAAATATTAAAATACAATATATTTACAATATATTTTCTTATTTTTCGTTGATTAAAATAAGCGTCATACTCGCAGAACAATGTTAAAAACAAACACTGCTCACGCCTCACAGACACGGCTCACAGTCCTGTGTAAAGACACAGCCCTGATTTTCAGATGCTGTGCACACAGGGGTCAGCAGCAGGTGGATCTTCACCGATGTAAAACTGTCGCCCGTCCCTCATGACGCGCTAATAAGCTTGTCCGTAGATGTATAATGAAAATCCTGAGAGAAAATCGCCACAGAAATCTATTTGATGTAGTGACAAGCACTGTTTCCTCCAAGCTGCACGCGTACGCAATTGCGCACTGCTGACACGGTCTCCGCGCACACAAAATCTGTGCTGCGCACAAAAAAGTCAAACCGGAGTTGAAAATAAAATAAACACACAACAATTCATTCTGCGCTATTTAGAGACCGGTGACGAGCTGCTCCGGACAATTATGTGATTCACACACGTATTTGCGCATCTTATCAACGTCATTGACAGGCGTCCTCATGTCCCACTCCCAGGGTTTTAGCCGATGTGACCGATGTGGAGTCAAGGCTCGCTGATGATTCTAAGTGCTGTTTAACCCCTTAACTTTCCGACGGCCCGTAGTTTTGCGTATTAAACATGACGAAATGGACAAAAGAAAGGAAGTACCCCCCCCGACCACCACCAATCATCACGCGCACACCACTTGGGTGAAGTGTCTTGCCTAAGAACACAATGACAGAAATTGGTCCGAGCGGTGGTCACAGTGGTCCATGGGACCGCTCAGGGAGTTTGTGTTTGCTCAGACTCGTGAAAAATTTGAGGGAAGATTGTACATAAGGTTAAAAATCTAAATAATTTCAGTGTGGTAGTATTATAAAAGGTCATGTCTTTGTAAAAATGTATGTAATTTGTTGTGAGTTCATGCATTGTATTGGTTTTATTCTTTGAACACAGTGATGTTATTGCATGGTTCATTTTGTGCACCAGTAAAATATACATATGTCTTGAATTAGAAAAAAAAAAAAATTATATATATATATAATTTTTTTTTTTTCAATAAACTAGGGTTCGGTGAATGTGCATATGAAACCGGTGGGGTTCAGTACCTCCAACAAGGTTAAGAACCACTGCTCTAGACTGATTAAAGCTCGTTAGAGAATGGGCGGTAGCAATGGAGAATGACTTTTCACATTGGGTATTACATTGCAAACATGTTTATTTTCAGTGTATGCCATCCGTGAGGCAGCCACCTGTAACCTTATGAAACTGGTGGAGAAATTTGGAGCAGAGTGGGCTCAGAACACCATCGTCCCCAAAGTCTTAGGAATGGCCAACGATCCCAACTACCTGCACAGGATGACCACTCTGTTCTGCATCAACGTGAGTCCGCAACCTCTCTTCCTTCCTGCTGTTCACCTTTGAAACCTCTAAGACTCCATACATGTGTGCCTGTAGGCTCTGTCAGAGGTGTGTGGACAGGACATCACCACTAAACACATGCTGCCCGTGGTGATGAAGATGTCTGACGACCAGGTGGCTAATGTGCGCTTCAATGTGGCCAAGTCTCTGCAGAAGATCGGCCCAGTCCTTGACAGCCAGTAAGTTCTTCTGGACTTTTCTCTTCAGATATAGCATTAAAAGTCAGACTAATGTTGTATTTGTTTTTCAGCACGCTTCAGACTCAAGTGAAGCCAGTGCTGGATAAACTGTCCACAGACAAAGATATGGATGTCAAGTACTTTGCCCAAGAGGCCCTCAGTGGTGAGTGTTTTCAAAATGGTTAATCAGTTAAATAGTTATGAGTTAAAAACTACTATAAATATCTCTCTGCAGTTCTGGCCCTATCATATCCACCCCACCACGAATAAACCAGACGCCCCCCATCAACAAACAACGTAAACACTTTTACAAGATATTTATTGATGTTCAGGAACAACTGGTTAATGTATAGAGAAAGCTGTTAATTGTTTTATCTTTTTTTTTTTTTTTTACTGTCCATGCTAGTCCATGTTCAGACCTCTTTGTAAATCTTTCTTTTCGCTGTAAATGGGCGCTTTTTCAACAGGCAAAGTGTGATGAAACTGCATTAAGTGGTGCATGCTTACTAATGTGCTGCTCCTCTGCTAGCTAGGCATCGCTAATCGGACCCCTCTCACATTCCTCCCTTCAACACCCTTTACCACTGTTGTACTTTAGCTCCGGTCTTTGCAGCATACCGCGTCCGTGTTAGCTAGCTTCTCCCAGGGCTAGACACCAGCTCTGAGCAGCAGATGGTGCAACAAGCTGTTTTTTGTCAAGCCTCTGAAATCCTCCTTCGATGCTCTTTGGCCAGAAAAGCTGCAGTGAAGTTCTGTCTACTCTTGGTGATTGGCCTCTGCCAGACCAAATTCAGTCATTTAGTTGGGTACTCAAAAAAGTTTTCTATCACTGCATGCAATCAGATTAGCCTTAAAATTGCATGTTCCAAATGATCTATAATGGTGTTGGCATTGTTTTATGTATAGTGCCCCTTGGAAAACTCCAAGAAACATGCAGGATTGGTCAAACAAATTAGTTAATTAAATATTATTGTAATAAGTTGAAAATAAAAAAAAAGCTAGAAAACTCTTTACTGTTTTGCATTTTGTGCCAATGACTTTGATAACCATAGCAATTTCTCTGAATATACACCTACCCGTTTCCTGTCCTGTTCAGTAAATAGCCAGACTGCACCCATACTTGGGACACAAGACCTTTGGCAGTCTATAGTAAATAATGTTAACAATTTTAGGGCCTAAACACTCAACAAAACCTTGTCACTGCTCTAGTCCTTCACTTACAACCTCACATTGCCTCGTTCTTCATTGTGCATCTATGACTGACCCTTTACAATGGAGAATGGTGCATGACAGTGGGACGGGCGTGGGCCTGTGTACGTAAGGATGCATAATGTTTTATTGTGGGGGTTGGAGTTGAGGCCGTCAGAAATGGGCTGAGTAAATGTATGATTTGTGTTGCAAAATGGACTCTTTGTCTCCCTCTGGTCTAATCGGACTGTTGATTTTTTCAGCACCCTTCTCCACGCATTTGTTGAGTAAACCTTGATCGTTGATTGTCCTTCTGTATCACAAACTGTGTTTTTATTTTGAATTCTCTCCACAGTTGGGATGCTGTACTACTGTATCTTGATCTGAATAAAGTAACATAACGGAAAAGACAAGCCTATGGCGTTATTACTGGTTAGATCATTACCTACTTGCTTGCCGTTATTACTGGCTATAAATGCTTTTAATGCCTACATAAGAGAACAGTGCACAAATTTTTGTATTTTGAATTTTTGTTCTACAATGAATCCTATATTTAGTTAATTTTTTTTTTTTATCTCTAGCTTGTTATTAACCCACTGCTCAATATTGTCTTTACTGTGTTATTTGGGGCCCACCTAGACATCTGTGCAGATGAAAGCTGGGGTCTTAAAGTCTGTTTTGGCCAAAGTGAACCACTGAGTAGGGATGGGTCTGCTGCTGACACCTGCCCCTCCTCGCCCCGACTACTGCTGCGGAGAGGAGTGCTTCAAAATAAGGGCTGGGTACAAAATGGACGCTTGTTTCCTGTCAGTAGTTTGGTCTACATAACAGTCATGGCACACTAAAAATAGTTTTTATAACATTTGTGGTTGTGGGTTGATTATTTACCCATAAATTGAGTGTGGCTACTTGTTAACATGAGTTTAGTTGTACAATCATAAAACACTGGTTTAATCAAATCGGGTACTAATACGGAGTTTCATAGATCTGTCTCAACATTCACTAATTTGATATTTTAGTGTATTTATTAGCTTTGCCCTCGACTCGTTGCTTCATTGCTATGTAAGACCAATATTTGTAATGATTAGGCTCATCTCAGCTCTGGTAGTGTAACCAGTTCATTTAGGGGTATATTTTAATAAGATTTTTCCTTCTTAATAAAATGTTAAAATTAAACCTTTGCTGTCTTACCGATGAGGCCTTATTCTGGCTTTAATCCCATTTAAAATCCTCTTTCCTCTTTCCTCCCCGTTTGGATTTTGCAGCGTGCCCAGTGTGTGTGGCACTAGTGGAAGAAAGGGTGTGAGCTCAGTCCTTGACAGCTCTGAGAAGTGTGACGTCAATGCAGCTGCCTCCCAGAACTGTGTCATCTATAATGAAAGGTCCCCACTCCGCGCGCACACACACACACACACACACACACACACACATAGACACTCTCTCACACAGACATGGTGAGGTCATTGGCGCTCTGAGTGACAAATGACAAGAATCAGTCTACCATTTCTCCTCACTCACCTTGTCTGGTCTTGTTCGTATTAAGTTGTCTTTCTGCCTTCTGTCGGAGCACACTTTATTGACAAGGGAAAATCACTCACGCAAACAGCAGCTCCCTGACAGTGACATCAAGGCAGCCCTCCAGGTTGAAGAGGTTTTTTTTTTCCTTGCACTACTGGGTCAGCAATACTGGGACTACTGACTCTGTCCATCTGCTGGTCGTCATGTGTTCAACCAAAAAGCTTAATAGAAGTGAATCAAAACAAATAATAGACTTACAAGTACAGTGTGACCTTCAGTTGTAAGATTTCCCATTGTCTTTTATTTGTGAAGGCTATATCTTCACAAACAACTACTGCATGTACGTCACTGTTCACGGATATGTCCCTGGCCAGAGCAGCTTGTTTGGGAAAAAAAATATATATTAGAAAAGATTTTGCACATTTGTCTCGACCCCATTTTGGTTTCATCCTGAGCAGTTTTCTGTCTGATCTTCTGCAGTACCATGTTGTCATCCGCTCTCCTCCCGTTACCATAGCGACCATTGATGTCATTACAGTATACTTTGCCCCCCAATCACTTGAATAGACTCTGATATTGTAAGTCTTTTTTTTTTTTTTTTAGCTTTTTTCTACTCCATAGAAAACATGATTAGTGCTGTCTGTCCTTGTATCGGTTCTTTCTTTTCGATCTTGTCATGTCCCCAAGGGTGTCTGTGACAAGGAGGGCTTCAGGAGGTTTCAAAACCAGGTCTATAAATAACTGCTCTAAAAAGACATGAAGCATCTTTTGTTTAATATGGTTGTGCAATACTATTGATGATGGGAACAGACCATTCAGAGCATTTTCAAAATCTGTACTTCTATGATAATATACTTTCTATTAAAATCTCTGCATTTTCCATATAATGCTGCAACTTGTTGAGAGTAATGGGTGAACTCCACATTTAAACATGGGTCTTGGTCAGGATTACCAATCGCTACAGCACAATTCTGCACGTTTTAAGGTTGACAGGAAAAGATCTGAGACTTGTTTAGTTCTGCAAGTGTCCCGATTTACATCTGGTTTGGTTTCGTACCAATTTCTCGAAAGCCACAAATTCTCTGAGGTAGTACTTGGTGTGACAAGTTTAAGAAAGAACTAAGCCAATTTTATACTTAGTCATTCAGGATGTGTGCTTGAGTATGCTGTGACAGGACCCAGCCCGTGTGCAGCAGCAGAGCCCCCTCCATCCAACCTCACCTCCGCGCTGTATTAGCAGGATTAGCTGTTCTCTGTCTGAGTGGGCTGATTGGATTGACGTCTTCTCTCGACATGATCCTTTTCGTACAACTGGAACAAACGTCAGACTGCCAAGACACACCCCTTTCAGTGCCCCACACAAAAATTTGGATTTGACCTTCAAATACCCTTCACCGTTGCATCAGTCTTGTCACCCACTGCTGCAAAATGACTGCACTGCCAACCCTTTGTCAGACAAGTTTTGTAGCTAGCGGAAAGATCAGTGAAGGTAGTCTGCCATTATAAGGCCAGAGATATGTGAGAGCCGAGACTTAATTGCAAGAGGTCCTCAATCTGCCCTCACCTGGACACTGTTTAAATGTCTGTCCAGGGACTAGTGCAGAACAATTAGAAGAACAAACAGCTTTATAATCTACCAGAAACATGCACCTTCAGAGACCCGACCTTCACATTTGTCAAAGTAACAGCTTCAATTAATGTTGTGTCTGGCCTAATGTTTACTGTTTTGAATAATGAAGACACATAACCAGTTGGGAAGAATGTTTATATTTTTACTCAAGAAATTTAGTAAAGTTGATTTCAGAATATATTTTTTTATTTATGAGAAGTCTCTTTTTCAGCTTCTGAGGGGCAAAGTGGGTAGTAGTTGCTGTTACGCCATTGTTATTGCTATTTTTTTATGAATGTGAACTGGTTTCAAGATGATATAACATCGAGGTATGAAGGTAGCCCTAATAAGCTTAAGCTTCAGACTTCACCTTTTCGGTCTTTTTGCATGTTAAATATTACTGTTTCTGGAATAATGTCAGAATATACCTGTAACTGAAATAAGCGATTCAATCCTAGTAGTTATAATAATGCACTGGATTTATATAGAGTCTCTCAAGACACCCAAAGCACTTAACACTGCATTATTCATTCACATCAAACTGTTATTGTGGCTACAGCTGCCCTGGGGTGGTCTGAAGGTAGCTAGCGATGTTGCCAATCTGGGCCATCTGACCCTCTGGTCACCACCAATGAGATTGGCATTCTCAAGGTGGTTTGGCTCCAGTGGTGTTACTAGTTGTAGATGAGGTAATTGTGTAGCAAACCAGTACAGCTGGTTTAATTGAAACTGCTTCATGTCGCAAAATAGCATTGTACAAGCATCAAGAGACACAATTTCAGGAGTTATTTGTGTGAATACTTCACTCATACCTTTTTAATTAATGTTTAGATTTTGACCACTTTGTCTTGCACCTCAGTAATGTGTTTTCTTGTTGTTGTTGTTTTGTTTGTTGTTGTGCATGTTTGCAGAAAAGGGATAGCCTATATTGAAACAAAAACTTGATTGTTCAACAAAGGATGGTCGTGCTGGGCAGTTCTCCATGGGTGCTTCAAATGATTTCTTGTTCAACTATGAGTCAACAGTTTATATGAAGCACTTGTGAATCATTTTTCCAGGCCATTAACTCACTCCCACATAGCACAGCCCTGGGGTGCGATCAGACAGGTGTAGCTGCTACTTACTGCCTACAGGACAATTGGATTACACTGAGCAGGCTGTGCTATGTGGACACACTGTACTGAATGTGTCAGCATTTAAAGTGACAAATACAATGATAGGTACTTCTAACTGGGTGGAGATTTCAGACAGTTGTTGGATATTGGTTGCAACCTTAGTAATCAGATTTCTGTAAATTAAAGATTAGAATGATTGGACATGTTATGATTTTATCTCATTCTTCCCCTCAAAACATTTCCAAACATAAAACATTTTGTCTCATTTGACCTCTAGTCCGGTAGGTAGTTCAAAATGTAGTTCAGAGGACTTTAAACAAATGTCATGTTTTTTCATCCACAATGGAGTCATGTGTAGTGACTGTGCATAAAGGTTATGCTACTTAAATGCATAAACTTTGTTCAAGTGATCTGACACTTGGAAAATGTAATATCAATCGCATAATGAAAAACACAGCAAGTCACACATCTCAATAAACTTTTTTAATCTCAACAGCAAGTTAGCTTATGTGCGGTCAACACCAATTAAGGTAAATATAAAACTGAATTTCTATTAATAGATTGATGTTTTCATCAGCAGGAGGTGAAATAATGATACCTGGAAACACAACCACTAGAACTGCCATGTTTTAAGTATTCAACTAGAGAGATATTGCTATAATACTTTAATATGGCGTACACTGATTGACCAACAAGAAGCGGTACGGTAGAGAAGCTGACTCCACATGGTGGTCGTACAAGGAAACATCTGAGGGACTTTGGTTTTCTGTACCTTAGTAAAAAACCTGGCTCTACTCAGGTTTTCAAAAATATAATAAAATAATCCTGAAAAGGGTAAAAAACACAACAATGCTTGAATTTTGATTGAAAATAAGTAAAAGGCACACGGAACACTAATCAACACAAAGTGAGTCGTAAGCGTGCGCTGAAGACCCATACGCTCCTAATTTGTACAAAGTGTTGCTCACATGGATTAAATAAACAATCACATAAAACATTACTGTGTGTATTGTGTCCATTATTCATGAGGAAGAGAGAGGAGAAAGGTGTTTCCTATGGATTTCACTTTGTTTCATCTGACAGGAAATGACAGATACAACCGCTTTCAGCTCTCCTTCCCCCTTGTTCTCAAAGTGCTCCAGTATTTGACTTCCACAGATCAACCCCTGGTTCAAAAATACAACAGACAACAATATACATGGACCTAAAGGTGAAATCCAGCCTTTTGTCCTTTTATCATGTGGAGAGAAGGAGGTATAATCATTAATATGAAGAACACTTCACAGCATTCTTAGGGGGTGGGGCTTTAATGTAAATAGTGCTACTAGTGTCTGTCTCAACATTCATTATGGTCATAATTTGTTATACCACTTAAGAGATGCTTTATCATAAGAAAAATGTAAATATTTGATATTCAAATGAGCATTTTAGACCCTTCATTATGACATTTGTAAATCTCTAAAGAGTAGAGTTTTGAAGCTTAAGGTGGTGGATTTCTCCTTTATGCCCTGCATGGGACTACAACCATAGTTGGTCCATAAATTATAGCCATTGCCACAACGTGCAATCACTATAAAAATAACGGTGTACATTAGAGTATGGTTTCAGAGAGGCTCTGATCACATACATGCTTACATGTGTCATTTTGTGCTGAGAAAACGGGCTCCGTCATGATGTGAATTTGCTGTCACATGAACTCTGTCCTACAGGTGCCTAAGCACCCACAGCGTCAGGACAAACATTCTTTAAAAGAAACTAATGTTTGGAATCCTTAGGGGCTCATTCTGAGATTCAAAACACGATTAAAGACTTCATTGGGTCAAAGCAGAGACATGACTGGAGCACAGAGGATGTCCACAAGAACGAGCAGCATCTAAGCTACAACTGTGCACTGGTGCAATACTGTGTCATTTATGATCCATGACAAACAAATAATACAGATTTGAAGAGGTGAAGTCAGATTTGTGCAAAAGAATCACTTTCAAACTCAAACACACACACATATCCCACACGCTCCGGCCCGGAGCCATAATCTGTGGTTACTTCATCTGCTCCAGTGATGTCACTGCGCTAAACAAAAGGTCCTGGGAACCAATACAAGTACAGGTGAGGCATCATTCATAATCCCTACACATCAAGGATTATAATATATTGCTTCAGTATTGCCACATGATTATATTTGAGAGTCTAACACCACAACCTCATACTTCATTCTTAATTACATCAGCCCTCATTTATCTGCTAATGCAGCATCCACAGTTTTAACTATAAAACAAATGTGCAAGCTCTTTGAGAAACATCTGCGATTAGCACTAAGTGTAATGACAGTGTGCAGCCTCTGCTGGAAGTTGGGGAAGTAGCTCAGTAGTGTAAGCTCCATTAGATTCAGTAGTTACATGTTTTAAAATGAAGAAAAATGTACATGATTGGTACTTCATAAGTCAGAATGTAGTTTAGGCTCAAGTGCACATTGTGGAAATTAGAGGCTTCATAGAGCAACACTTCAAATGTTTACATTCAATAAAAGTCTATTTGTTTAGAATGTGTGGTGTGCATCACAACAGCAAGACAAATGAGGGCTCCTTTCTCAAATGTTATTTTTGAAAAGCAACTCCACAAATAGATTTCAATAAACAGTCTGTTGTTTGTTGCTGTGTCCTATTTCAAATATAAAAAGCACTACTAGCCTTTGTGCTTTTGGTTGCTAGTCTTAAATGAGTCCACTTTTGACCATTCATGCATGGCCCGCATATGTGGATATGCAGTCCCTCCTTCACAAGGCGCTCCATCCTCTCAGGTACAGCGCTGAGCAGTACATCTGCTGCTGCCTCCGAGTGTGGAGGACAGGAGAACAGCGAGAAGGGGAGGTAGGCTAAGGGAGGATTTTGGTACAAAGATCCTGACAACTAAGAAACAGATTGTACTAGTCATACAAAAATTAACACTTGTCATTCCTTCCCTGTTGCACATGACCTCCACTTACATCTCTATAATGCTGCCAGACATCTCTTTGCTTAACACTGATTTGAAATGAGAGCCACACTGTAGCTTCAGTTGACCAGTACAAAGCCGTGCTGAGAGTCCACAGTCTCCATCATCTCAGTGTCCAGGATGGAGGCCTGCAGCTCGGCTGCAGGATCACCCTCGGATGCAGAGGGGGGCATGGGGCACGTCTCCAGGGGGAAGTCGTACTGCTCTGTCAGGGCCTCTGCGGACATGGGGCAGAGTGGCTGCTCACAGCCTGGGTGGTAGCTGTAGCCCAGAGCACTGACATCCGACTGTAGGGGGTTGATTTGGAGCGAGGGAGTCATGTGAGAGGGGTAGTGATGGGGGTTCATGTAAGGCTCGTACAGCAGCCCATCGCTGGGCTCCAGCAAGGGGCTCAGGCTGTGCGGATGGTAGAAGGGAGAGGAGGCCTGGGCAGGTCCTGGCTGTGGCTGATGGGAGGTGCTCTGCTCTGCAGGACCACCAGGAGAGAAGGAGCCCTCAGCTATCTGCATCTGATTGAAGTAGGTCTGCAGGCCCATTCCCTGTGACTGCTGCTGCAGGTACATCCGCTTCTGGTTCAGTCTGTGGGGACATGCCCAGAGCCACTTACAACATAACATCATTTTGAGTCATTATCATTAAGTATTGTGTATTTAGCATTCAGTCACAAGCAGAAGCATGGGCCAACTTTTCATGGGAATGAGAATGAGAATACAGAACAAGCCAACTCGAATGTGCCATGTTATGTTCATTGTACAAAAGGTTTGCTCAAACACTAAATCAAACCTCTCCATGCACAATGCTTGCAGAACTGCTTCAGATGAAAAGCCAACTTAGGATCAATAAATGATAGATGGACATTGCTTGTGTGGAGTCTATGGGCTTGCCCAAAACTCATATTATAAACATGGGCTTTGACTCTGACACATGTAATTATTTAGGACCACAAACTGAAATGATCACATCTAATTCAAAATGGACATGGCCTTTTGTTTTCAGTTGTTTCAAACCCATTTAATGTCTATGTTATGCCATACAATGTTTAGGTCAAAAAAAGGAGTCTAGAAATTACAATTAAATATGAGTCTGTACAATACCTGTGTTCCTGCAGTTGTTGCTCTAAACTTCGAGGAGTCTCCTTACAGAAAAGCTGGCAGCTAGCAGGACTGTTAGCCATGACACTTGCCTTCAGGACAAAAGAAAATTTGGACTGATGACTGATGGTCATTTTTGCTCATAAAAAGTTAAGCATTAATCATGACTGAAATAATCAGTCGTGTGAATATTGTGTTTCTAGAGCAGGGGTCACCAACCCTATGCCCGCGGGCGCCATGTCGCCCCCAAGCCCCACATGAGTCGCCCGCAGACCGGTTCTAAAAATAGCACAACTCACTAATGAGCTACATCTAAAATTTAATTTTATTCTGTTGCTTTTTTTTTTTTTTTTTAAATCACCCTTGCGTTTATATAGATTTAAAAATGACAATATCTTAAATATATGTTCATTATACGTGAAGTTTAGATAAGGTAAGGTGAACTTTGACCTACTCACTTCAAAGGTCAGTATTGTGCGCGTGACAAAACCGGTGCTCCGCTCGCGAGCGCTGTGAGGATGCGCTGAAAGCAGTTTCTTACTCCAAAACATGGTAGAAAATAAAGAGATCACTTTCACAACGATTTAAGACTATAAAAGAAACTTGCGCGTAAACCTGCGCGTATCTCGAGCGGAGCGACTGTGGTGACGGCAAAGCGGCACAATGTGGAAGGACACTTCACTACGTCTCACAAAGCTCCACACTAACTACCCACGGGGACGCGCACTCCCCACGGGGGCGCACACTATGGGCAGAACAAGCCCAGAGCTAAACGCAGCTTTGGGTAAACAACAGGCTTTTTTTCACGACACCGGTGAAAAAGTCAAACAACGCAACCGAGATTTATTTAAAAATATGTAAGCTTATTTTTCTTTAACATTACATAATTGATAACTTTATGAAACATGGTGCAATGTATATTATTTATGTTTTGTTAAAAAGGTTTGTCAATGGATAGTGAAAATGGGATACTTTTCCTGTGAGATGTAGTGATGTAAGTGTCGTCTGGAAATTTAACAATTACTAAGATTAGTAAAGTTAAAGTGCTGAATACTGATATCTGTTTCCCTCCTTGCTCATTGTTGATAATTATTTTGAGAAATCATTAATGTGATCAGTGTCTTGCAACATGATCAGTGTCTTCACATAGACGATTATCATTTATCATTATTAATAATGTATAACTAAAGGCAAACTGAGAAAATGTATTATTTCAGAAGAGCGTATCAAACTGGTAGCCCTACGTATGACTCAGTGCCCATAAAGTAGCTCTCAGGTTAAAAAAGGTTGGTGACCCCTGTTCTAGAGTATAGTTTATATGGACAGTACCTGAAGCCTATGTGTGAAGTACTGTGTCTCCAAGCTCTGTCTGCGGGACAAGAGAGGTGGCTGGGGACCACTTTGGTACATAGCAAGCCCCTGGTGCTGCTTGGACGCCTCGCCCTTTATCAAGCACATAGACCATGAGGTGTTAAAGTGGTCCACACAAACATGTCTGGAGCTTCAGAGGCTGAGAAGACTGTAAATGCATTACCCATAGCCCTCTTTGGTCCAAATGCTTGTATCATAAATGCCTTGTATCACATGGATTACAATTTAATTCAATGAAATGAGAGCAAATTAAAAGGATGAGCAGCTCAAAGGTCATAACAAAGCTGTATTATTGCATTAAGGCTGATGGACAAAGGTTGATGGTTCACTATTGATTCTGAGCTTGTCACAGTAAACTGTGAAATGGCTGCATTGTCAGGAGCCTCCGTGATCAGTTATTGTGTATTTTCATGGCAAGCACTAAGTACCAGTCTGTACTATGGGCTAGTGGGGCTGACATTAACAATGAGTGCATTCAGTTAGGCCTGGACTCAAGGCTCCAGGCATCGGCAAAAGAGAGACTGTAAACAAGCCACACTTGGCACTCGTCTCTTGGGGTTACACAACAGCCTGTTAGCTGGGCACAACGGGGGGTCAGTGTAGTGTCTGCGATCAGGGAGCCTAAATGGGGTTGAACTCAGGATATGTGTGTGTGTTTGTGTGTGTGACAACCACAACTGACCTCCAGGAGATTGTGCAAGTGGTGCTGTGGTCCCAGGGGCGCCATAGTGGCCCCTTCTCCAGAGCCCATCTGCTCCACAAGCATTTGGACTTTGTTCAGCTCCAGTATGCCTTTGGTCCTCGCAAGATTCTGGAGCTGTTGCCGGAAAGCAACCAATCCTGAAAACATTTTCATATTTAGGATGGTTAGTAATGATCTGTCATCTGAGTCACTATTTCTTTGAATTTATGTTAGATTACAAAAGACCACAATTATCATGTGTATAATCATAGCCACAATAATAAACAAGCTTAACACAAGTTAAACAGCAAAATTTTCATTTGTCAGGTGATGTTATAATATCAACTGTGATTGTTTTAAGAATCTCCCAAATGTCTGAAATAATCACAATCCACTTTTTCTGAAACTAGAAGACTTTATGTCTTTATCAGCTCTCCAAACTGCATTTGCGTAAGCTCTGATTGTGTTTGTCAGAGTGTGTGCAATGACACTATCAGTGTGTGTGTATAAAACAAGTCACTGTGACAAGTCCCATCCAGTGGTGTAGAGCTGTGCTGTGAACGATAGGACCTGACTCACCGCGATGGCGGAGTTATTTAAAACTCCAAATAAGCAGTCTGACGCAAACCAATGCACTGCACTGTGCTCGCTAAAGAGGATTACTCAAAGAAATAAATAATACAGCACACAAATAACACCTAGGCAGAGGCAGTGCACAGCACCGGGACACATCTTCATGACATTATTCAGGCTATAACAATCATCAATTCTGTTCAGACTCAAAGAATCAGGAATTCTTTATGTTTTTCTTATTTCAGATTATCCTCTTTGATATCATCACCACATGGAATTTAAACAAAAAAGGGTGGTGCTTTAATATGAAACAGTAGTACAAAGTGTAGAGGTGCAGACTGGTCGAATGAGGGGAACAGAGAGAAGTGTGGGCTGAGGTCTTCAGATATACGTCTGATTCACAGCATGAATCATCTGAGATGTTCGTCAGAGGGAGTGAGATGTGAGGAGGAAAACATGTGCCACAGAGAAAGGGAGCAGCTGAGTGGGGGTAGACCAACCATTTTTATCTGAAGCCCCATGTATTTTATCTGTGCATCTGTGTGAGGTGTGAAGGGGCCGGCTGCTGGGAGGAGCATCTTGTGTATGCGATTGATACCTCCATTTTATAACAGTTATGACAAGTTTCATTTTAATCAACCTTCAGTACAAGGTTTCAAGTTCACCAGTTCTATATACATTTACAGTGCTGTGAAAAAGTATTTGCATCCTTCCTGATTTCTTACTTTTTTGCATGTGTGTCACACTAAATACTGTCCAAACCTACATGATCCTGTGTGAAAAAGTAATTGCCCCCCTTGTTAAATATTGAGGTAACTGTGATTAATCATATTATTGTGGAAAGCCGAGTTAAATTTCATAGCCACACTGAGTCCTGATTGCTGCCAGACCTTTCAAATCAAGAGATCACTTAAATAAAACCTGTCTGACAAAGTGAAGTAGGCCATATTGAACCCAAGACATCATGCCACGATTCAAAGAAATTCAGAATAACATCTAAACAACTGCAGGCCTCACTTGCCTCAGTAAAGGTCAGTGTTCATGACTCAACAATAAGAAAGAGACTAGGCAAAAATGCTATGCATGGCAGAGTTCCAAGGTGAAAGCCACTGCTGACAAAAAAACAAAAACGTAAGGGCTTGTTTCACGTTTGCCAAAAAAACATCTTGATGATCCCCAAAGCTTTTGGGAAAATATGATGAAACAAAATTTGAACTTTTTAGAGTACATCCCATTACATCTGGCTTAAATGAACACAGCATTTGATAAAAAGAACATCATGCCAACAATGAAACATGGTGATGGTAGTGTCATGGTTTGGGGCTGCTTTGCTGCTTCATGACCTGGATGATTTGCTGTGATTGAAGGAACCATGAACTCTGCTCTCTACCAACAAATACTGAAGGAGAATGTCTGGCCATCAGTTTGTGACCTAAAGCTGAAGCGCACTTGGGTTCTGCAGCAGGACAATGATCCACAAACACCAGCAAGTCCACTTCTGACTGGCTTAAAAAAAATAAAAAAATTGGGTTTTGGAGACCTGAACCCAATAGAGATGCTGTGGCATGACCTTGAAAAAGTGGTTCATGCTCGGAAACCTTCCAATGTGGCTGATTTAAAACAATTCTGCAAAGAAGAGAAGGCAAAAATTCCTCCACAGCGATGTGAAACACCCATTGCAGTTGTTGCTCACTGCAGTTGTTGCTGCTAAGGGTGGTTCAACCAGTTATTAGGTTTAGAGGGTAATTACTTTTTTACATGGTCCATGTAGGATGGCTTTTTTCCCTTGATAAATAAAATTAGCCCTTAAAATTGCATTTTGTGTTTACTTTTAAGTTATCTTTGTCTAATATTTAAGTTTGCTTGATCTGAAATGGCTAAGAGTGACAAAGGTGCAGAAAAAATAAGAAATCTGTAAGGGGGAAACTAGTTTTTCACAGCACTGTATCTATTGATTTAATGAATGTATATCTACTGTATTTAAGTCAATGTGGCAGAGCGCTCCTGAGATTATGCAAACTTCTCCAAAACGCAGAGTCACGGCACAAAGACAATTTCTATGAGCAAAAAAGCAAAGCTATTTCTGTATAATGAGGTCAACTTTAAACAGCGTTGGGTTTCTCTAAGAGGATATTAGATTCTTTCTCGGCGGTCGCCATGGCAGCACAAAGAAGTGCAGTTCAAACAGAGGATGACACTAACCTTGAGTGAGGGAGGTGTCGGAGGCGCGTCGGCCCTCTCTGAAACTGATGGGTGAGCGGTTGTGCGCCTCCCTGTGGTGAGACGTCAGAGCGGCCATAGCTGGGTTTGTGGCTTGAGCGCTAAGGTATTGTGTCGGTCCAGAGCCGGGGACGACTTCAGTGACTGGTGAAGGCTCCTCCAACAGACCAAGGTCACTCTGCACCGAGCCCATGTCATAGCCAATGTCCGAGTCCACACTGCCCATGGAAGGGTTGTGGCCAACAGCGAAGAGTTTGCCTATGGAGTATAGTTAATATTCTGTATCAAACATTTATGCAACAATATGCAACCTCTAAAACAAGTGTCCAGCAAATTAAAAGGATCAGTGCCAGGTGTTACAGACTCGACCTGTGTGCCAATGTGTGTAAATATCAATGCATCTACAGCAAACTGTGAAATTCATGAAAATGGCACATCAGGTAACCACACACCTTGGTTTTGCCCTGGCTGGTTGGTGACTTCGGAGAGGGTGTGTCTCCGTTGGCCAAACCGAGCCGTCTGATAAGCTGAGAGCAAGTGGGGCGGGTCGTCTTCCGTGTCGGGCTCCTCTGTCTCAATGCCCTCATCGATTGACGTCTCCATCATGTTGCTAGGAGATGAGGTGGAAGACTTGCGTAGGACAGTGGAGGGGGGTAGTGGGTCCAGCATGCAGCCGTTCACCTTGATAAGAAGAAGACATAGTATTTGCTCATAACTCATGTCATGAGGTTACTCCTGTTTTCCCCTCTCCTCCCCTCTCTGGATGTGTGCCTACATATGTGAGTATGTAAGAATTAAGGAATGTCGAGGCAGGAAGTCAGCTTTCAATGTTCTGTTTGACTGACAAATACAGAAATAAATTCATGGAGAGTTACAAAAACAAAGACAAAGATCACCAGCAGGAGTTGTCGCAGTAACAGGAAAAGCTGGTGTTGGTGGAGAATGAGACACTTTGCCCAAATCCCCATCTGCTTTCTGTGCTGGGATAGGAATGCTGTTACTCAACATGCACTCACCCAGAGGACTAGGAAATCAAGAAACATTGGGTAATAGTAAAAAGGGTGGGGGGCAAAAAGAGGGAGTTGAAAGTTAAATAAAATAAGAAAAGAAAGGAAAAAAAAGTTGTTGGCTAGAACATAGGAGCAGCGGCTTCCTGTCCATGTGTGTTCGCTCAGACTTGCATTAGGTCACATCATCATCACAGGATTGCTTACATAACCAGGCACCATTCACACAGATAACACACTCTGTCTGCTCACAAAACCCCCTCGCTCACGAAAGAACAGACGTACACTTAGAATCCTTCAGTGGGGCCATGAGAGGGGCAGAAACAACTAGCATAGTAGTAATCAAAATTTAGCCTGTTGGGATTAAATGCTTTTCTTTTTTTTTTAATAACAGCCAAGCAACCAAAGTGTCCTAAGGGAAAAAGGTCACAGGCTGGCACACATAGACACAAACTGTAAGATGCTCGTGCTGGCATGCTGTAAATGTGGGGTGCTTTGCTGTCTAGGAGCGGTGGAGGACCAGCAGCTGTGTGCTCTGATAGGAGTGTGAACTGAGCGCTTACATAAGAGGGCAAGTCAGCTGCACTGTGGAGCCGGATAGTGCCCCCAAACCTCAACAAAAGACAAGGGGGCATTGTTTAACTTACACCCGGAGGACAAACTTATCAAGTGAAATCAACAGCATCATGTTTGTCACGCTGGATTTTTTTGGGGCATAGTTATGCAAGCCTGGGTATTATAAGTAGGTGTGGCCAATATATCATCTACAATATATAACAGAAAAATTGTAGTGTAGACATGCAAGAACAGAATAGGGAGTGTATTGTCTATAATAGGAAAATTGTAAAAACGGGAAAAGGGAACTTGCACTGTAATCTTTCAAACAAGGGTATCATGTTTTGGCACTTTCATGTTTCATTTCGCAGTCTTTTTACATGTGTGATACTGAAAACTCAACCAACATATCTAAAAGGTATGTTTAAGCTATTTTAGATAGATTACAAAGCAAATAATGGACACTCCAAAATAATATTACCACTTGATTGATACAACAATTGATAAAGAAGTGATTAACGCACGCCTCTGATTGTAATGTAAGGATAAAGCAGAAGGTGTGGTGCTGCTGAACATACTTTGGGTGTGTTGACGTCTTCGACCATGAAACTGTGCTCCAGGGGATTGGGGGTTTGAGAGAAGGTGAAGGCCTCAGAGGAGGTTTGGGGTACGGCAGGCGAGCGCAACAGCCGGACCCCCTGAGGCAGCAAGCCCACCTGGGCCGAAGCGCTGGTTGACTGTGAAGACAAGAACAACACTGTGTCAGCCTTTGTCATGACATCAAAAACATCTAATGCAAGATTTGAACTTCTCAGATGGAACCAATTTACATTTAGAAATAAAGTGAGAAAAGAGTGTCTGCAATTCAGGTGAACGTTAGTAAACATTAGAAAGAAAAGATTGGGGAAAATAAATGTGAATAATAATAAATATGTATAACAAAACCCTTGAAGATGCTCTGAAGATCAAGATGAGACTGAGCTGTATAAATACATCAATAGTGTTCCTTCATCAGGTGCAGGTGTGAATAACCCCGCTTTGATCAAAAAGGTGTGGATGCTAATGCTGGTACATATATAATACCTAGCCCCACAGACGTGCACTGTTACCTTGACAACGGTCTGCTCTGCGATGGTGCTGGGCCGCCGCTGTCGGGCATCCAGCCTCTGCTCCACCGGGAAGCTGCAGCGATGGGCCTTGAGACGCTCCACCAGCAGATAGTAGATAGCAGCAAAGTGGTTATAGCTTTTGTTCCGCAAAGACTGTGGACAAACAAAGCATTTTAATAATTAGAAAAAAACAAGGTGCGCAATTTGCTTTTTAAATAAAAAAATTCAAAAAAAAAAAACAGAAGTTGTAGCCGATTTATTTAATATTTGTTATTTTCAGTGTCCTATTGAGACATATTGTAATTACCAAAACTAGATTAAAAGTCCTCATTTTAGGTTGAAATTATTTATAGAAACATTGTAGTTTTTCATTGTATCACAGTTTTCTTGGAGCCAGATTGATTTGATCCCAAAACACGATTGACGCATTAGTATGTTTCCATTAGCTTGAGGAGGTAACTAAAGTCATCTGCTTCTGAAATTTTTAAAAGAAAAACTGTGAACCATATTATGATTTTACCGAAATCATAACCTTATATCGTCACGGGAATTAAATCACAATTATATTTTAATCACCATATTACCCAGCCCTATTCATGTGAGATAACCGATATGAAGGTGCTTATATTGTTACCTCTATGGTCTTGTGCTGATCGATACCGAGGCTGTGCATGAGCCGCAGCACCTGCTCGCTGTACTCGCCCAGCCCCCCCTCTCCCTCTGCGGGCACTTGCTGCTGGTACAGGACAGGCCTGGTCACGGGGACGTCCAGGGCCATCCACTTGTGCTCCTTTATCTGGGCCACAGACAAACGCTTTGACGGGTCCAACACCAGCATCCTGCGTATCAAGTGCTCACAGTCTACAAACAAGTACAAAGAGAATGGACTGAGTCATGAACACTAAGAAGACTTGGGGGTTAGGTTACACTCTTAAAATTAGAATATGGGAGAATATTAAAGTCCATTTGTAAAAAGGAAGCAGTCAAACATAAAGTTCAAAGAAAACTTGATGAACTGGAGCAGAACTAACATGGCAGAGCTTAAAATGTTTTGAGTTCTTTCTCAGCTGCACTCTTCAGAATATTTATCCTCTCCTAATGAGTACTCCTCACCTCCAGTTAGAGGCACCATGACTTTGACGTCAGACACAGCTGGGTTCTTAACAGGATTAGACTTTCCTTGGCTGTGCTGTTTTGGCTGTTTGCACCCCTGCTGCCTGTACCGCATTCCTGCCCACTGCAGCACGTCCTCACCCATTTACAGCCTGTCACAATTTTAAATCCAAATGCAGAAAATATGTGTATGCAATGATTACATTTACTTCTAAAAATCCAAATAATAACAGATGCATGGTTTTAACTAATGCAATTAAAAATGTTTAATAAATCAGTCAGTCACCTGTTGCCATGACCACTATATAATTGCAGTATATTTTCTAGTCTGAAACCACTGGAGGGAGTTTGACTGTGCAAGAGGCATAGTGCTGGACTAAGTGGCTGATTGATTGATCCACTGTTTGAGCCAGTACATTTTACCACACTGACTCAACCACACAAACATTTTAAGTTAACACTTGCAGGCCATAAGAGGTCCACTGAGTACACCACTGACAGGATGATAAGAACTGTACTTGGGCGTTACACCCATAGGGTCAACCTTGCTGTAAAATCTTTGTTTAATGATATGTGCTTTGTTGAAACAAAAATTATTTGTCATTATTAGTTTACAATTGTTTCATTGCACTTTCAAATGACCAGTGGTGGGCAATGAGATGATTTACATCCTGACATATGCAGTTACCTCAAAGGCCCATACAGAGAGAAGACTGTGTGGTACTAAACAGTGTTGAGAGGTACAGCGGGGAGAAGATGGACTAATTTGGATGGAGAAACAGCACACTCTGTTCTCCTCGTTCAGGGAACAGGGGCTGGACCTGGGGGCGGGGAGGTGAGCCTCGATGTCAGTCTGGCTACAGGAGCTGACATTACACTCCTACATTCCCTGGCATCTTAATTGTTTCAAGGTTTAGGAGAAAAACGCACCCCCTGTGGAGAAGGAGCAAAGGACTGCAGAGGAGGTACAGAGAAGGGGGACGAGAGGCACGAGAGAGACAGAGTAGAGGGAGGAGAGGGAGAGTTGAACAGTAAGCATGACTAACAAATACAACATCATCTGCCCTGGCTAGTACAGCTGCTAACACTTATCCTGTTAGCCAACATAATAATTGACACCAATCAGCAAACTTAAAATCAGACTGTCCAGTTGACTCGCAAAAGGATTGGAATTTCAATAACAATCACCATAAAACATATAAAACATGCAACAGTATAGAACACATTTTTAGGCAAAGCTCATTATTTCTGAAGATTTGAGATCCAACTTTGACTATTTTTCCTGTTATGTAATCAGAATACGAAATGTGTTATTTTTAAGTGCAATGGAAGACAAAGCCCCTATTCTATAGAAGGAAGTTAGTCAGGCTGCAGGCCACTCTTTGATTTGTAGAAACTGACAGGAACCAATCAGAGCACATGGCTTGGCCTTTATCAAAATGGAAACAGAACGAATAAGAATCATACATAAGACTGCAACATAATGGACCTCGCCAGCAGCAAGACATAATAAATAAAATAAAGTACTAAACACTATTAATCAAAGAGAAAGTTAATTGATGCAATGATTTTCTGTGGTTAATCCTGCAGACTAGACAATGCTAGGGTCTAGCTCTCCACCTTATGTTTTTTTTACCTTCTGTCATAAAATAGGGGATACGAAACCTCCCTTCAAGAACTCGTTGTCGAAGCACAGGCAGAGTTGGTCCATCAAAAGGCAAAGCACCACATACCAGGACATACAGCACTACTCCCATGCTCTGAAACATAAAAAAGTGTGAGAAGTGGCGTACATGTTTGCATTTCTTTTTGTGCATTTTTGACTGTTGCGGTTAATAATTGATATTCAGAGCTCCATGCAAATAGTTCCTAACAATATTTTCATTTAAAAACAATTCTTACCCAGATGTCCAGCTGTGGACCTTCATACTGCTGGCCTTCAAAAACCTCAGGAGCAGCGTACGGAGGACTGCCGCACCATGTGGTCAGAGGCTCGCCCGGCTGGAAAAAGTTTCCAAATCCAAAATCTAAACAAGACAAAAAAGATCAATTATTACGAGGACTTTACCCTTTGGAACGAGATATTTGGAGCATTTGTTCTTCTGACATAATGCAAACCAAAATGAGCTTAACAATAACATGTACCATGATGATAAATCAGCTGCTCACAACTGTGGACAGAGCAGCAGTGAACAATGCATGTGGTATGTGCCTTGTGACTGGGAATGTTTCCATGAGGTCGATACTGGTTTTATATAATGTCAAGGAAATGCAATGCCAATGCCCCCCCCCCCAGGAGTTGACTGACACAGTGCTGATCAGATGTATGCACTGTTGCCTGATTAAAACCAAAGATCTTGGAAAATAAAAAGAGAAATTTTGTCAAACTGGAACTAAACTGTACAGTTGCCATCACTAATCACTGATCTTTTGCATTGTATTAATTTAATTTGATTTCCAAAAGTCTCTCCCAAACATGTTAATAATCATCATTCCAATTTTGTTATGTACAAAAAACTACGAACTATAAAACTTCACTATTTTTCGATTTCACCCCCACCCAGTCACTTCATTATCTGTGGTTCTACGCATTTCTGCCGTATGACCCAGGACGAGACAAACATCCCTCCACCCCCCTCCAACCCTTTTAAATCATTTGATACAGTTATATAAACATTGCAAATGACAAAAAACAAAGAATACAGATGGATAAACAGAAAAATTACATAACAGACACAAAAATAGATCCAACATTAACGTGTGCCCAAGTAGAACAGTAGCCTCACATTAAAACTAAAATGAAAATAAACATTGAAAATAAAAAAAAGGCTACATATTAATAATGAAAAAAAAAACTCTTTCGAAAATTAAACAAAAGAAGATATGTTTCGATTTGAACACATATAAACATTGACAAAACTCACTTAAAATCATAATCATAATTATTATTTACTCATAACACGAATCATGATTATTTCAAGTGATTACCGTAAATTTCGGACTACAGAGCGCACCTTGATATAAGCCGCACCAGCTAAATTTGAAGAGAAAATCAATTTTGTACATATATAAGCCGCACCTGAATAAAAGCCGCAGGTTTTCATATTGTAACATGAGATATTTACACAGAAAGACGGTGCACCGACACGCTTTTTTTTAAACTGTGCCTGAAAATTGGCACCAACACGACAACAACACGGGATGAACACATCTGCAGGTTTAGAAAATAAAGCTGCACCAACACGGAAAATCTGCTTTTATTTCCTCTGAAAACTTTTGTCGTCTTTTTACATTGACCAAGTTGGATTCATTGATGTCGAGCTTACGTGCAGTGGCTCTATTTCAGGGGTCGGCAACTCGCGGCTCCGGAGCCGCATGCGCCTCTTTCCGCCTCATACTGCGGCTCTGCGTGGCTTGGGAACTAACACA
This sequence comes from Periophthalmus magnuspinnatus, assembly GCF_009829125.3. NCBI lineage: Eukaryota > Metazoa > Chordata > Actinopteri > Gobiiformes > Gobiidae > Periophthalmus > Periophthalmus magnuspinnatus. The sequence continues at coordinate 9,896,486 of NC_047138.1, forward strand.
GACACAGCTCAGTCCTGCGTAAAGAGCCCTGATTTTCAGACGTTGTGCGCACAGGGGTCAGGAGCAACTTTGGCCCGTCCCTAATGACACACTAATAAGCTCGTCCGTAGATTTATCATGAAAATCCTGCTGGAAATCGCCACAGAAATCTATTTGATGTAGTAGCAAGTATATTATCTGCTCTTGTCTCCGCGGTGACGTATCACGTATAACACATCAGACACGACGCATTAAAGTAGAGCCACAAGCGAGTGAAAATGAGCCAAAACAAAAGTCTTTGGAGATCTTTTTAACAAAGGGGAAAAGGACAACTGAGGAGCCAGAAGAAGAGACTACGACCTCCAAGAAAAAGAAAGATAAATTTAACAGACAATGCCTACTTAAAATCTGGGTTTGTCGCTACAGGTGACTCACGCGCACAGTCCGCTCTGCGTAACATACGGGAAAAGCAAATAAGGCAATGAAACCTTCAAAACTGCTTTGGCACATGGAGAATAAGCACCTGGGATAAAATGATACGCTACGAGTTTTTTTGTTGTTGTTTTTTTAAAGAAACTGCGGAGTAGAGTAGACATAATCACATAATCAGCGCGATGCATGATGCAGCGGTTTGGTGAGTTGTATTTTTTTAATGCACTTAAGTTGTTTTTGCCATATTTATCTGCCACGTGTAGAAGGCTTGTCCGTGAAAGTAAAACCTACATTATTCCGTTACATTATTGTTATTATACAGTGTTATCTTCATTTTAGATGTCAAAAAGTATTTGCGGCTCCCAGTGTTTTATTTTATGTGGAAAGTGGGTCCAAATGGCTCTTTGCGTGTTAAAGGCCGACCCCTGCTCTGTTTCCTTTCTGTTTCTTTATCTTAAAAACTGCATCATATCCATTTCATGATGCGCAAAATGATCGTTCAAAATCAAAACTAGTGAATTCTTCAGAGCAGAATCTTTCCCCACGTCTGTCTCACTTTTACGTTTACAGCTAGAGAGCGCCCCCCAGGGTCCGTTATCCAGTAAAATTCCATATATAAGCCGCACTGCTGTAAAAGCCGCAGGGTTCAAAGCGTGGAAAAAAAGTAGCGGCTTATAATCCGAAATTTACGGTAGTTCTATACTGGCAAGGACCAGTATAGAAGAAGGTATATCTATTTTTGGTCTTTTAAAAGTGTACGTAGATTACAGGAAAAAAAAAAAATCTTTGTTTCTTTTCTTTGTTTTGAGTGGTAGAACAAGCACACATCATTCTAAACAAAAGTAAACTCATTTACTCATTTTTATCATAACGTGTCGTTAATAATGATAATACGAATAATAATAATGATATATACTAATAATAATAATAATAATAATAATAATAATAATAATAATAATAATAATAATAATAATAATAATAACAATAACAATAATAATAATATAGGTGATGATTAAAAAATAAATAATAATAATATTGTACTTCAAAATGAATAAAGGCTTCACTAAACACTGTGTGTAAAAGTCGCACATAGATTTGGGGCTACGGCAGAGCGGGACCGCGGGGCTCATCACAAGTGTGTTGCTGACTGTCTGAAGCTGAGGTGAGATGTGAGACAGAAGGAGCGGAGAGGAGTGGCTGGTTTACCCACTGAAGCTGTGACCCATTTCACGCAGCTGAATACTGAGCAGAAGCTGACGTCAAACACTCCACCGCGCTGCAGGCTACTAACAGCTCTTAAAGTGCAACAAGAAAGAGTGGGTATGGGTGAGGCTCACTGCATTAGCATAATATTAACCTAAAGATACCACACTGGGATATGCTACACAGCTCATAAAAAGGATCCATCTATAGGTGAGAGGATATTGGAATACTGGCTGTGAGTGAAGGCTCCCAGTACCATAGAGCAGACAGAGTCAGCTTTAATCAAAAAGGTGAGAGAGGCGACATGTTTGTACATTCTCAACCTAACATAACTCCTCCTGGTTTACATGTCTACGCCAAACTGATGTTAGTGCATGTCAGAAGATACAGCTTGGGTAATCCTGAGATAACTAAGCAAAATATTATTGACTAAAACAGTGTGCTCGATTTCCATTTTTGCAATATTATGTTTACAATAAACAATAATGTTGAAACTACTTAATGCCAGTAACACAATAACCCAAAAGCAGGATAATCCCAGTAAACCCTTTTTAAAATGGTATTGTTAAATGCATGAGCTGCAAAAAATAAATAGCACAATGAAAAGATAAATAACCATGGAAGTTACTCATTCAACCCTCTACAACTCAAATGTATTATTATTATTATTATTATTATTATTATTATTATTATTATTATTATTATTATTGTGGATATTCTCCTTGTGATAAATATTGAGCCCCAAAACATATTGTTCCATCTATCATTTACTGAATGATAAGTCAATAGTGTAATTATTGAGAGGAATTAACTGTCAATGTGTATATTTTTTTTTTCATCCATATTTGAACATCTGAGCGAGCCAAATGAACCAGCATGTCAGAACAGTTGATCTATTAAAAAGCCTGAAAGGAAAGGCTGAGATGGTCTCTATTTAGTAACCTGACATGACGGAGCCTCATTTTGGTCTCTGCAGTTCTTTCTGTGTCGAATCGTGCATAAAGAGTGTGAAGTGAAAAGATGAAGGGCACCCCCTGCCACCTCTGCAGCCACCACATGCACATGACCTTTCTTTGACTGCACTGCTGCTCCTATACACTGACCAGATCTGGCCTTTAAAACCCAATGTAAATACTTATAGTTCAATAAATGATTACAGGAACATTTTTGTGAAATAGTGGGAAGATTTTTTGATGCACTCTGAGCTGTAACTGAATAACTTGGCTAATTATTGCTTCATTCTTCTAATGATTTGTTGCAGTACATGACTTTTAATGATACTGTCTATTTAAAAATGGTTTACTGGGATTATCCTGCTTTGTTTTTGTGTCAGTGGCATAAAGTATGTTCAATATTATAATTGATGTGGGATATTTCACAGCAGCAGCAGCTTCAAAATGTGTTATCATGGATGCCTTAGTGACGGGTAAGAAGAGGTACAGAAAGCCATGTTCTTAATCAAAATGTTGTGTCTACACACCAGGTAATGTTCTGTTGATTGTTTTTTTTGTCTCCAAATCTAATCTTCTAAGCAGACAATTGCCTGAGTCAGATGTGTTTGTGAAAATGACTGCTGCTCGGATTAAAAAACATTTCTTGGTTATCATAGTCTGAGAAACAGACTACGAAAGAGAAGAGGACTGAATGGTTACCAATAGATTTGGTTATACATCTGTGGTATAGATTTCAGCTCTGGTTGTTGATCAAGGCATTTTTGATTACAGCACTTTATAAAGAAAGATATTTTTTCACTTCAAACATTTTGACAAAAGAGAGCACTTTTCTATGCCCCACTCGTCAATACCCTTGCAGTGTACTGTAATCTTCCACTGCATCTCCAAAATGATACGAGCCTTGTTCCCTGCCCCCTTCACTCCCTCCTCAGAGTGCCCTTGCTCCTGTCTAGGACACTGTAGTGGTGGTAGGATGGCATTCTACCGGCTCACTCCAAATATCAGTCACTTAGTAATTACACTTTGAAGCTTGTGCAGCACAACCTTGTATTAGTTTCAAATATCAGTACTAGTGCTCTGCTACAGAGTCATAGGATTGCACATTTTTCTTTAAATTGTACCAACAAATCCTGAATGGAGAATATGTTATGACTTTAGCACATCGCTCGTACGCAGCCTTGGACCACTTCTCAACACTGTGAAAATGAGCCACAGATAGCTATGGCATTTCTGAACTCTCCTGGCACTGATGTCATGACAGGAACAGCATCAGATTGAAAATGTCATTCGCACATAGAAAAACAAAAATTAAAAATATTAAACCTGCTATTTTGATGTTCATGTGTCCATCGAGCAGCAGATTCTCAGCCTTGAGGTCGCGGTGAACGATGTTACGATTGTGGCAATACTCCACGGCCGAAAGGATCTGCCAAAACTTCCTCCTGGCATCAGATTCACTGAGACGCCCGTGCTTTGCCAAGTAGTCTGCAACAAGACGGACACAAAGCAAGGATTTAGTGTGTATTTCACATAAACTTAGAACATACTTACCAAATACTTCATTACACAAGTCTTTCACTCAGTGCTGGGTTAAAAAATGTTCTAATAACATACGGTTTTCAATTTCTAAAATAATGTCTTTATGCTTCTGGTATGATATACTACTGGTTTGATTTTTGATCTAACACAAGTTTGGTAAAAAACAATATTTGCTTTAATTTTAATGAACATCACAAAATATATCACAATCAGTGTAATATTATAAACAATTACCACATGTCACATGTTTTTTCTCATTTGGGGCAGATTTAAGGATATCCTTATGAGAGGTGCTTGTACTAAATTCTTGCTTTGATGAAGCAAGAATTTATAGTTGCTCTCCCTTTTTGAAAATGTAGTCCACAAAGGATTATGTAATTGCACTTTTGAAGTTGTCTATAACCCAGGATGTGCAAATGTGAGTGTTTGGAGCTAGGCTTGACAGTGCAGAATGTACTGTGTTGTCATGCCAGGGGAAAGAGGAGGAGGGGTTTATATTTCTAAGAAGTGTCCCTCCGCTGCACATGGGGCAAGTTGGAACAGGCTTTGGTGGTAAGAATAGTTGGATGAGAAGTTTAATGGACTCTAGAGATCTACCTACACATACTACATATGCTACACAACTTTGCTTCACTTCAGTCAGTCAAACCAAACAAACAAAACAAAACAAACAAAACCTGCTGACTGAATAACCACATTTTATTCAAACAAAAGAGAAATACTTGCCGAACATTCTAATGACTAATGCCTCTTGTTTGGCCAGCTCTGGTATTGTCTCTGCGACCCGATAGACGGCTTTGCAGGATATGTGGTTTCACAGTCCTGTGAACTTTCATGTGATGGTGAGTGTGTTGCTGCCGGCACGGTTCCTCTTTGCACCTCTCTGTCCAGATAGCTCGCTAACTCCTCCTTCTCACTCAATGGCAAACACAACAGGATAGTCAGTGTTGGCTTCCTGTCAGCCTGGCATAGTTACAAACCACCAACATAACCTGATGATACACAACACCCAACAAATGGTAGCCAAACTTGCCCAACGTACGGTCCACTCAGCTGTGTGTGTGAGTCTTGGACACATGTTTTTCAAAGTGCAGAAAATACTGTGTTTCTGCACCACAATTGGATAGCATTACACAAACAACTGACCTGCACTGGCACTGTACACACATCAGACCACAGTCAAACATCATGTGGCCATCAAAGATCATCATAACCACAACTAATACATATAGCGCCACACTTAGACATGAAAAAAATGGCACAAACATAAAGCATTCAGATTTTTATGCATCGAAAAAAATTCTACTACAAACCTGACACTGACCCAGTCTACTATTTTTACCACAATGATGTGAAGAAAAAGTAGGACACATTTTTAATTAGTCACATGCCCCACAAAATAAATGTAGAGCTTCACAGGGAAACCAGCGCACAGTGATTTGGCAGGTTTTTACACTGGCCACTCTTCTCAGAATGACTGATAGGGCTCGGCTCCACTCACCCACTCTGGGGCAAAAGAACTACTGCCTGCCCCAGTCACAAAATTAAACTAGCCAAGTCTATCAGCAGCCTAGGCTTGGGTACAAAAATGTTTCTTTGTATATTAAAAAAAAGATAAAGATGTTAAAGTTAAGGCTAAATTAAATTGTTTAAATTCAATCTAAACTACCTATACAGAAAAATAAAACCCGATATATAACACTATGTTAACTTTATTTTTGTCAATCAGTTTGTAGTCATGAAGCTGTTCACACACTAGATCATCTATTGCTTCCTGGGAAAGAAAGTAAATTAAGGATTTTACTAGTGTCAATAATGTTTCTTCTCACAATAATCGCAACACTAAAATGTAATATCTTGACATCCATATCTTACGGAAAGAAGCCACTTGATTAGACAGTAGCAGCTAAATTCCTTGAAGAAGGGCCAATCAGTGATGGGTGATCTGATAGTTTTCATGCATTGCTGCTAATCAAAAACACACTGGGAAGGGGAATGTGTCAAGGAGGTCTGAGTACAGACCTGTGAACTGTAAAACAGTAAACTCCTCATAAGTCATACTTACAAACAGGGCCTCTCAGGTAGTAACATTTGCTGAGGGTCATGGCGCCTTATGGTATCAAATACACAGATCCTGGACTCAAGCCAACACCTTGTGTCAATCCTACAGAACAGAACTAGATGTTCTCCAGAACACATGCAAATCAGAACTGCAACCTGCACTTTGTAGCCACATGCACGAATCCATAAAAGACAAAAGTGCCATGTGCTATGAAGCCCTTGATTAACGACGGTGATGAGTAATCCAATACAGCAATGGCATGGCCAAAGCCCGCAGTGCTGCATTCTGGGAAGGGAAAGAGAACTGAATCATGAGGGTATTAGGAAGTGTTACAGCCACTGTGTTCACTGGTGCCGAATCCAAGCCAGAGAAAGTCTCTAAACAGCTGCTCAGGTTTGGAGGGGAACGCTCTAGGACATGCAAGGGATCATGGGACATAGCTGGCCTCACTTCAGACAACTCTGTGGGTCTGAGTGAGTGGCTGTTCCACACCAGAGAAAGACTGATACACATAGTACAGCAGTCATCACTACTTACATGGTAGATGTGAAAGTATTACACTGTGACCTGCTGCCCCACAAAAACATTCTTCTCTGATACATATTAATGACACCATTTCACAAGAAGACTAAGGCAAAGCAAATACGCAAAAACACACAGAGCAGGTTACACAACATATTACACAAAACAAGATACATGCCAAGATGATATGCATGTGTATTTAGCACGTATCATCAAAATAATATTTGCAAACACACAATGACAGGTGAAGTAAAGGGGTCAGAGATAGCAGAGGCATCTTGTATATGACTTTTGTTTGCTTTCCTTTTTGTGTTTTTAGGGCAGCAGCACAGTCGTCAACATACATGCCCTACATTTTTCCAATACCTTCCTCCAAATTCAAAAAGCTGTCCCTGCTCCATTGTCTTATCCTCTGCCTTCCCTTTCTTGCCACATCTGCTCAATGCAACTCTGCTTTATTTGTGGTTGACCCAATTTCCAGGTTTGATCTATGTGCTGTGTTCAGACCATTGCAGCAGCCTGACACTGACAGACAGGCACAAAGGCAGATGAATGAGCTGGCAGGAGTGCCCTTCTGTGCCCATCGTGTGGTGCCCACCCACTCCTTTGGGGAGTAAACCCTCCACTTTCTGCTTCCAGTGCCAAACGCAGCACTACGCTTTGTCTCCAATAGCACAGCCACAAATGCACCGTTAATCCTGCAAAACCATTTTGTGCACTGAACACAAACCATTTGTCTCACTGAGTCACTGTGGCAGCGGCATCCACCACTTCACATCTCACTCGCTGTAACCTATAGCCAGAGTAAACCTGAGAAATTCAACATGTCAGAAAAAATAGAAGAGACATCGTTCTGGAGGCCAATGGAGCGTAACAAGGGAGAGTTTGAAAGCAGCAAGTGCCTTGTGTCTTACTTTAAAATATACATAAGGAAAAGACTTGTGAAAAGTGTCCAACTAAATCCTAAAGTTCTGTTGCTTTGCTCACTGGACAGAGGCTGCTGCTACCCGTCAGACGGTGTGCTCTGGGTGACTCAAAGCTGCTTGTGCTGCAGCTGATGATGACACGTACATGTCTTACATAACAATAATACATTGTGCAATCAGGGCATTGGGGTCTAAATCAGGACAATGTTTTTATAATGCTCTCACAAATCTACAAAGTTCCCCCAAAAGGAATAGACATAGAGCAAGTTCAATGCAAACGCAAAGCAGTTCCCAGCACTTAACATAGCATCTTGGTTTTAGCATTCTGTTAAATCCCTCATTCATTGTGTAGCTCTCTGGGTCACAGAAGCAGGAGCTGCTGCTGAGTCAACATCACAAGTGGAACATTGGTCTTTCAAACACACACCTATTAACATAGCCTATACAAACTACTGCACACAACCACTAAGGTTTACTGTAAACTAATTCTTCAGACTACTATGTCTGGACAATAAACTAAGGACAAACACTTCTTTCCTTTAGGATTAGGTAAAGAATCTGGTGGCCCATTTAATAATATAAATGTTTTGAATGCACATATCTGTTTTTATATATTAAAAAAAGTTTAGGTTTTTTTTAATTTTACAGACTTCTATAGTGTATAGTCATCTGTTGTACAAACCTGTAGATTGGTGTGTACATATTGTCCTAAGTGCGTGTGTGAGTTTTACATTTGTGATAGTGACAGTGCACATGTGGGGCAATAACAGACTCAGATAAAGTCTTATCTTCGTGTACTATTCTTGCAATGTTCTAATGTACTTGTCCTCTTCAGTGCAGTCTGAGTAAACTGGAACCAAGCCATGATTCAGTTCAGGTTGTTGTTTAAATGTTATATGTTAAAATGTTTAATGCTTTATTATACCACAGTTTAATTGCGCCATGCACTCCAAGAATAAAAATGAATTACTTTCCTAAATAAAAATGTGTCTTGCCCTTGATTTCACACAGTTGTGCAATAACCCACATTAAACAGTGACGTTATCAATTGTGCCATATCATGTGACCTTTGGGATAACTGGAGCAGGACAAGTTTCAACAGGACTTTGATACTCCCTTATATTCATTCAAGGAAATACTTACCAAAGATTTCCCCATTCTTGGCATACTCTGTCACCAAGTAGAGCATGTTTTTGGTCTCCATCACCTGTGAGACAAAAGAGGAAAACAGTGTTGGACTTGGGCAGTAAATTAAGGTCTTATATAACTGTGTTCTGTCGGTCGTGTCTGAGCTGAGCACTAAATGAATGAATGGGTCTAAATCTGGCTGCATGTGGGAGAATGGAGGTGTTAAAGGGTATGTTTGAATGGCCCTTGAAGCATTTTTGGACTCAGCAGCGTGGTGCTGTATCATGTAGGAGGAGGACAAATTTAGACGTAGGGCCGTTCGAGAGACAAACAAAATCAAATGCAGAGGAAAGCATCAGATGGAGAGCAGAGGATGAATCAGACACAGAGAGCCAGACATTCACACTACCAATCCCACGCTCATTGTTTATGATCAAGTTTCCATCTGTTATCTTGACCCATTCACAGACTTAGGAAAGGGAAGCCAGTTTGCCTTGTTGGCCATTGGAATCTACCACATGATCCAGTATTCTGAAAGGAGGGAAAAAATTAACACCAAACGAAACCCTAAATATTATGTAATAAAAGTAAAATGTTATAGAAATTAAGCCTGTGTCACCTGAGAAATATGGAATTTTGAAGAAGTGAATGGGAAATGAGCGCATTAGATATAAATATATTTTACAATTTACAAATACATTTTATTTATTTCATTTAAAAAAGAGATATTTCACAAAAACACCAAGAATGTGATGGCAAGCACAGCAATGTACTATGTAGCGGTTGTCTACATTAATGGTGTCATTGCTAGCAGCTGTATGGTGCTGAACAATCTTACGTAGCCTGATATTTGCATTTGGTCTGTGAAGTAATTTTACAAATAATCAAAGCTATCCAAAATATTGACCAGGTGTCAGTTCCTTACAAAGTACTGTATGTAGAACATCAAGTGAAAGCACTGCGACAGTACTTGTGATTGTATCAGAGTCTGTTTTCTGATCAAGGAGTGCTTTTTTGTGAATATGGTCATTACCAACTAAACTTTTGAATGGAAAATGCCTGCATTTTATTGATTTTCAGCCAGTCTGAAACAGTGGCAGAGCAGAAGTAAGTAGCTAAAGAGGAGCTAAATACAAAAAGGAAATGAAAGACCATCAGACTGGGGGCAGCGCAGAGAGGCCATAGCACTCAACCAAACAAAAGTGAAGAACGGAGTTAGGAGTGACGTCGCCCTCAGCAGAGTCCTGCTTCCCCTTTGGGCCATAGGGACAGCTCCAGTTTATGAGAATGGAAAGAAACTCACTAATTGAGCTGCACTGATTGGATGGACGGTTCATTGGAAATAATGATAGACTAAAATAACACCCGGATACTGGACTGTAGCCACACTGTTGTGTAATGATGAACACTCAATTACTTTCTTCACAAAAACAGGCTCGAAGATTTATGTAATGAGATTTATGTAAACGCTGTTTGAAAGTGTACATAGATGTGACTCTAAAGAAAGAAAAAAAGCAGTTGGCTAAAATTCACATACAAAGTGTATTGTGTCTTTTAGGAGAGGTTTAACTGTTGAAACTTATATTGTCTCCAAAGTCAAATAAATGACATTCTGTGAGTTACAGGTGTACATTAGTTATTAACCCTGCACTGATATCTCAAAGCCCCCCGTCTGTGGGGCAGCAGCTGTTAGAAGCATTAGAAAATGACCTGGTTCTATGCAACCCTTCAGTACCCTGAATGCAATGGAAGCACATTAACACAGAAGTGCACTCTGTTCTCACACGTTACAGCCTGGCTCAGCTAAAGCAAGGTCCTATGGGGTCCCAGCAACTTACATCATCCAGTGAAAACATACCGTTACCCAGGGGCAGGACAGGGACTTACCTGGTACAGCTTAATAATGTGCGGGTGGTCCAGCATCTTCATGATCTGCACCTCTCTGTAGATCTTCTCCAAGTTCACAGCATCCAACTGCGTCTTGTCAATGATCTTAATGGCCACCTATGAAGTGAGAGAGTAGCAACAGTAGTATTAGACCTTATCTGGTTGGGCTCTTGACTACTGATGACTTTGGGTATGGTGCTTACATCATCTCATTCTCACAATTCTCAGCAATTTTACAAAATCTTGTAGAGTGGGTGAAATCTGCTGAATCTGCAGGGCTGATACATATCTTATTATTGGATCTTGCTAGATCTTCTGACACAATATCTTGTCCCTTTCTTTTAGCCACATATGATAAAACTAGAGACGCACTGATCCAATACTGGTATTGGATATCGGTGCTGATACTGAAAAAATTTGCTGGATCAGATATCAGCTTCCAAATATCCTGGTTGGACATATAAATTGATGTGGTAAGACTATTTACTGGTCTTAGTTGGTCCAGAAAGTCTCATAATGTATGAACTTTTATTTATACAAAGCTGTTCTGTAGTTACTTGAGAGGTAAGTAACAGCTACATAGCACATTTGGGTCAGTCCTGTCTTATTTTATTTTTGTTTAAAGGAAATAATTGCTGCTTTCAGTCTCTGCATAGGTACCAATTAATACCACGTATTGGTTGATATTTAAAGCTATACTATCGGAATCGGTATGAGAACTGAAAAAGATGGACCGGTGCATCCCTAGATAAAACATGTCAAAAAAGCTCTATTGTGTCTGTTAAAATAATAAAGTCCACTGAAATATGATAAATATTATTTAGGCTTAAGTACAGGCCAACAACAACACAGAATATGATATCCAAGTGTTTTAAGTGCAGAGAGGATTTTTGACTTAGATTAACAATGTCCAGTCCATAACAGGGTGTTATTAACTCCCCTCCTCAGGCTTGTCTCATAAACAACATTTGAGTAGTGCAATCTCAAGTGTTCAGCTTTAAGTGAGCCAGGCTGCATCAATTACAACAGAGCCCAAGTCTTCCTCTACGCAATCTCACCACCACGACACAGCCAGCAGCAACAGTCGTACAGGACATAATCATTTGTGATCCTCAATACACCAACTAAAACATATCAGAATGAACAACATAAAGTTTAATATGCTAGTTTTGCATTAATTAGTGATAGTGCAATAAATTGTAAACAGAACTGTAAATCTATGCATTTAACTAATCTAGTCTGGTTTGCAATTTCGATGTGTGTCATATTTTATTGGTATTTACAATGAAACTGAGTTGTGATAATTAATTTAAATATTTTCTGATTCATTTAAAAAGGCTGCAGCATTTGGAGCCTACACCTTGAGCAAAATTCTAAGTTGTCAAAATTGCAAAATGCCCAGTTTAAGAATGCACAGTAGGCATCAAAGACTGGCTTAATTATAGTGTAAATGGTATACAAAGAGTAGTCGAGATGGCATGAAGTCTGTCGTGACAAGGTCAAGCAAGGACAATGGCTTATGGGTAATAAATTAACTGATAAAAAAGGGCGTGGTCTTGGAGAGCACCTCATAGAGTACCACAGGAGCAGACTGAAGGAGAGTGCGGAGTATCTGTGCAGTAGACTGTGGCGTTGGGGAAAAAATAGGCTGTGTGTACACTGTGTACACATGAGATCTACAGTTTCTCGTGTCATTAAACCCTGATGGCTTCCCAAAAACAACAGCTTTAGGCAGGTGCATCATACCTGACCACAGTTGACCTCTGGACAGAACTAGTAAACTTTAGAGAGTCATTATTTTATAACGTCAGTAAGACATAATTAACTAATTGGCTACAATTCAGCAGCACTCCTTCATTTAATTTGAATACCACAGAGGCTGAAGTAGAGCTGTAAACATCCAGTGAAACCAGTGCAGGGCTAATGTAAAGCCAGAATTTGTGTAGCTGGTCGTGTAATGAAGTTGCAGATTACCTGAGCAGATAGGCTCTGGTAACCAGATTGTTAACATAAGATCCTTGTGCCAATGTCAATGTGTTATTCATTAAACCTATCAAAGGTCTATTGTGGACAAAATAAATCCTTGTATCTCTGTACTGTGGGAGTGCTAACGCTCATCCACAAACAATGGTTCTGGGGAGCAAAGATCAAACTGTGAAACTATGTTTTCATAAGCTCTGTATTTTCTATGACTCTTGAGCCCTGCACACAGGCGCGCGCGCACGCACACACACACAAGGGCCCACAATAAGTAGACACTCGTAGCAGCCTTGTGTCAGTGGTATTACAATAGAGCGCTGTAGCCTTCAGTAACACTGGTCTTCAGGCCATCCTGCACAAATGTTTGTGAATCTGTGGGTTACCTTTGTGGTAAAAGGGTGCTCAGAGTGAAAGCTGCTTCACTGTTGTATTTATGAACAAACATCAATACTTCTATAGAATATAGTAGGTGAGGAACGTTGAGGACAGTTTACTGCTACTTTAATCATTGGCATAAGACAAGAAGAACACACTTAATTGTAAGCATTGCATAAAGGCATCAACGACCTCTGTTGCATGATCCAGACAGCGTCTGCAACAGGGGCGTTTTGTGCAGTCTGATCGGAGTGCACATGTGCAGGCTGCATGCACGCTCACAGTTCCCAGCACCCAGCTGGCCAGAGCAGAGCCCTTCCTGGCAGTGCAATGTTGACTCGGAGAAACGTGCACTGTCCACTGTCCAGACTTCTACCTGCAGGATTCACACAGCTGTTGCGTGCACAACAGGAGTTCCCAGCAAGTTACCTCTTGGTTATGGTTTTATATCATGAAAGGCGTGTAACCAATATATGGATACAAGTGCATGCATAAAGTTATATAACTGTATTGTAGAGTAGCATATGTTAGCTTCCAGGCTAACGACTTCACAGACAACATATGGTCACCCACCTCTGTCTTGGTAATGCGGTGTCGGGCCAGCTTGACGACTGCAAAATTGCCCTTTCCTAAAGTGCGCTCGATGTCGTAGAAGCCCACCCGGACCGGACCTCGTATCAGCGGCTTTTGAGCACTGTCAGCCATGACCATGCTGTTCTAAATGGGGCTGCGAGTGAAAAGAGTGAGGTAGCCAGACGAGAAGGGACACACACGAGGGGCTCAAGCTGGCGAGCAGCTACACTTCCAGACGAAATGAAAACAAAACGCCCGCTGCCGCCGCCACTGCTGCTGTTTCTGCCGCTCGATGCGTGTCCATTAAAAGTTGATTCCTGTCGCCCTGTCAGCCTAATCGCCAAAGTGGCGACACTTTCGGTCAGTCCGATGATACGAAGCAGCCCATTTGCTGAACTTGAGAGCTGATACAATACGATCTCTGATACAATAGAGCTATGATATTTCAGGTTGAGGTGCCTCTATCAGCTCCAGAGCACACGAGTTGACTTGCACAGAGGCATCATGTTCTCGGGTTGACGTGCATTGACGTCAAAGCCATAGGGGTATTTGTACAGGGGGCGGGGCCACCGGGCCGCTCCACACTTCAGTGCCAATTGGTTGCCCAGACAACCAGACCCACCTCTTACGTCAACCGGTAAAATTGCTATTCTGAAGTCTGTTTGCCTTGCCTTCTTGATTGCATGCATAAGCATAGGTAACTCAGGTTTAACCAAACTGGCGACTAGTGTAGGAGAAACGCGATTAGAATAATCTATTGCTCCACAATGCATTTTGAATAAATACCCTGTGTCTCCTCCATGTTTACCGCTGAAACAGATCGACAGATAGGCCCTAACTGGTCACAATAGGCAAATGCAAATTTTTATAGAGAATGTAGCATATTGTTTCAGTCATATTCGGGATTTATATAAATGCATTCCATTAAAATAAATAGCCATTAACTTGCTGCCAGTGAATTAAGGTACCATTAGAACCAACGACTGTCTTAAAGATTAAATAAACTCTTGAATTCTTACAATACACCATGAGCGAGTCCAGTCTGAGTAACAACACCGCAGCGCCATCTGCTGGTGAAACTATTTCATAGCCGGGGCCCTTCTTCACGCCCCAGGGCTAGTAAGCTAGTAATGTTTGGCTACTATGTACATTATGTTAATCAATGTCAGCAAGTATATATCTAAAGTATACAGCCAATACAACTTGGTTAGGGTTTTTTATTTTTTGTTTTCTTTGTTTTTTGTGTCGAAAATATATATAAATTGACTAGTTAATTTAAAGAACTAGTTAATTTAACGATGCCTGCAGCTGTCTTTGTCTTTCCACTCGTAGTGCAGTGACAGTAGCACATATTCTGAACCATTAGCAATAGCAGTCTGCTGCGTTCCAAAGTCCTCCTCTGTCGTGAACAGACTTCCTGAATATAAGGGTTCCAGATGTGCTTTAGGCATTTCCTGTCTTGAAAAATCTCCAAGAACACACTCACTTTTCCTTACTCCGTCCCCGGCGTCTTTCATGACACTTACACTCTATGTCCAGTTGTCCACTAGGCCTATATGTTCATTTACGCTTTACAGTCTATGAAAGCTGTGTTGGCTACTGATAACTCCAAAGGCCACCGAGGAAAATTTATTGTTAGGCCTGGAATTACGTGTGTATCATGTGGTTGCACTGTCCTGATTTGAATAGCTGTTCCCTGAATCCAAACAGGAAGTTCAATAGAAGGTTGACAGGATTTTTCAAAACGACCCAAACAATGCCACACATTGTTGCATACATGATCTCTGGAGCAAAGGGAGATGCAACAAGGTCTCTACATCTGGTGATGCAACATTAATACTGAGGAATTACATTTAATAACAATAAGGCAACTGCAATGATTGATTTCTTTCTTAGTATTATTTTTCATTTTTATTTCATATCTTTATTTAAACAGGAAGAACCCAATGAGAGTACCAGACTCTTTTTCATGAGCGCCCTGTTAAAATACTGAACAATACAAACAAAAACAAAGAAAACAACAAACTACAAAGGTCCATTAAAACATCAAAAAACACGTGCAGATGTGATTATAAATGTTTACCACCATTATTAAAGTGCATTAGTGGCACCAATGTCCAGTTTTGCATGTGCTTGAAATGTATTCCATTTTTGGTAAGCAAAATAACCAGAAATGTTTGTTTTCCCATTTCATTTCTAGTGTGCCCAGCTTTTAGATGTAGACACTAATGAGATCTTGTATTAAAGTTTCCATATCAAAGTTCAACAAGCAAGTGAGATATTCAGGAAGTCTATCAAGTTGTCCTTTATAAATAAATGTTATACTGTGTTATTCTGATCTGACAGATAGCAATTACCTATCTACTTTTTCATAGAGTATAGAGTGATTTTTATTTTTAATTCAGTGTTTTAAATTCATCCCCTGTTATGAAGGGCTGAGTGAAAGAGTGTATCTAAAGGTTTCAAAGTAGAGGCCGAAGTGTACATTTATATTATATCTCCATAATCTAATACAGAAGGAAAGGTTGCTTGAACAATTTCTTTACTGTAATTCAACTCTTTTGCTTAAAGTTCAAAATAGTTAATTTACACTTAACTTACTTGCAGTTACATGTAGAATTATCAAATTCAATATGCTTTTATGATCTACTGAATCACAAGCTTTAGTTTAATCAATAAACAGTGCTACACAATTTTGGGCTGTGAAAATGTAAGTTTAAAACTTTTGTAATTGACAGTACTCTGCCTTGTTCCGAAACTTGAAACTTTTTTTTAACTTTTGCAAGACAGTGTAATTTGGATATTGTCCGGAATTTATTTACACTTTTAATTGCCCAACTTTTATGTAAAGGCAAAACATGTGCCATTTTCCATAATTATGCTATAACTGTCATTTGAAGTGATGACTAAAAAATATGTAATTGAGGTTGAATAAATATGGGGAAGCTCGTAAGAGGTTTTGGATTGAAGTCATCAACTCCCATGGACTTATTTAGGAGCGGAGAGTATTTAAGATCCCTATGTAAGTGAAAAGTTTTAAAGAGAAAATCTGACAAATTCAATATAATCAAGTTCAGAAGGATCACCATAATTATCCAAAACATCACATGCAGAGAAAAAAAGTATAATTTACAACCCAATATTTGTTGATAATATCTGAATACTAGTTTCTGAGGTGGATCTTACTGGTCTCTGGAACTTTGTGGGATTTCCGTGACTCTATCTGCACAGACATGAAGAAGTGTTTGCCTTTCAAATTATTTATATAGATCTATTCTATGAAAAAATATGAAAAAATGCCCATTGCATATCTGATATAGTTTTCCAGGCAGCATTTCTTTCTCTAATTAAACCCGCAATTTCTCAGTTGAGCCAAAGATCATCAGTTTTTAACCCTAATTTTTCTTTTAGGTGCATGTCGGTCTGCAATTTCATTAAATATGTTAATAAAGAAATTAAAGGCTATATCAGGGTCAGGGAATGCTGATGTTAACCCGATATCAATGTAATACAAGTCAGAGGTGAAGGTTTGTTCACTGAAATGTTTATATGATCTTTCCACCTTTACATGCGAATGTGTCTTTTTCACCTTTGTATGTCAAATACATCCAATTGGACAGTGGTTACTAAAATCTAGTCGAAAAACACATGATTATGGGGTTTGTTTGTTAACATTACATCAATGAGTGTGCCTTTTTCTAGAGTCTGGTTGGAATAGAAATTAGCTGCATGAAATCACGGCATTGGCACCAACTCGCCACGAACTCCCTTAGTTTGCCTGTCACAACCAACAACTTTGTAATTTTCAATATTGATTCCTTATGACTTATTTAATTTGACAGCCAGGTTTCAGAAAATATAAATATACCTGGATCTGTTTATCTAATTTAGCTGTGATACTACATACATTCATATGTAGAATTCCTAGGCATATTTGAGACTGAGTGGGACTAATTTGATGCCTGGGAATTAGATTTGTTAGTAATATTAATATCAGCCAAATTACATGACCTCTGATAATTTCTTCCATGTCAACAAGATATTCTATGTGAAATCTGCACATTCATTTATTTTAGTGCAGAATCTAAGCCAGTGGTTGCTTTTGTCAAAGAGTCACTTGAGACGCTGTTTATCCTATGCGTAAAGAGTCACTCAGTAGGCCTATTGAGTAGAGATCAATGGTGTTCAAACTAGAACATGGGCTTCTCTTTTGTGATATTTATAACTAATTGCCTAATCTTTCGGCTAAATATTGGAAATCATTCTTGAGGTGACACACTCCCTAGCGAGACTTTTGGATGAATGTTACTAACCTGGACACAAATAAGTGAATGTGGAAAGCCATTCAAATCAGGGCATGTTGTATATGAGCCATAATTATTTAATATGATTTCAAGTCAACCATATATTTCATTTTCCACCCATCCAGTCTGACTGTGGTAGTGGTGACTTGGAGCTTGGGATGTCTCATATATGTCATTGATCACAAAGCCAGTGCCCCTGTTTGCACATGGCACGTCTTCATAGTCACCACACTGAAAGTTGAAGGGCAGAGTGCAGGAGGGTCTTGCAGTCAGGCTACAATCCAAAACAGTGGGGGGGAGTTTAGTGACGTCACTCAGAGCGTATGGTCCCTGTACTGGGCAAGGTGAAGCTGCCACAGATGTCCACTGTTGATGCTGACCTGGATAGCTTTCCAGTTGAGTCTTTTGTCTCAAAGAGCATATGAAAAATTTAAAAAGCATATTAACTACTTTACAAACATTACCAAAATATGTAAAAAAACAAAAAACAAAACAAAAAACAAAACATAATATGGCTTTTTTACCTGTTGACACGATGTTTGTAGCAGAAAAAGCCAGATGTGCTGACCAGCAGCAGCAGGACAGGGATAGTAACATAGAGGATATATGAGATGTTGTCTGAAAGAGAAACTGCAAACAAAAAACAATGTTGGATTTCTAGTAAGTAATAATAACTTTTTAAATTCATAATAAGCCTACCTGATGACTCGGGAAATCCAGTTTTTATTTTTTCCCCAGAATATGTTGTTGGTACAATCTTTGACCTTGAGGTTGGCACTGAGGTAGTCCATAAAAATACATAATTTTTAATTTAATCTTATCAACATTTTAAATAGATCCAAATGAGAAAAAACAATATACATAATGTGCCAATAGTGTTGGCATTGAAAAGCACCAAATAATATATACATATCCTGTAAAAAGTAGTTTTGTTTTTTTTAACATACCCACACGTGCTGCATTTCGTTCAGTAATAGCTGGGGTTCTTTCTGCAAAAAGAAAAATAATTTTACAATTAGCCAATAATTAGACAAACAAATAATACTGTGCATCCTGCTCACTTTCTGAGTATTTGCAGACATAGTTGTTTTTTGAGTTACAGTTGTCGTCATTCCACTGAAACAGGAAGTGTCCCTCCTCATCAGGAGGGGCAGAGGGCTGGTGGTACAGAACCACACACATTTCTGTGCCACATGATGGCTCATCCCAATGCCAGTTCCTTTAAAAAGGGTTAACATCCAAAGTTTAACTCTATGCACATTATTAATTATGCATTATTTTGTTATATTTACAAAATCATAGAGGACCTGAACTTGGCATTGCTGCCATCAAGCCAGTAGTACTGAGAGGGGCAGACTGGGCTGCTAGTTCCTGCGCTAAGACGCTGCGGGTTTCGTCTTAGTCCAATCCAAAAGTCTCCATCTCCCACCTGCAGTTCTTTGATAAACCTCTCTATGAGCTGCTGCTCGCCCTCTGTCTCAATGCTCAGCAGCTCCCCTCCGTCTGACTGGCAGGCCTGGCTGGCATCTGCAAAGGTCAGTCTCCTCCTGAAGTCCTGGGTATAGGACACCCTGTAGCAGGGGCGTTCAGTCCCACGCCGACAGATCCTCTGAGCTGCACATATACGGTACATAATTACAAATAAATGACTTTCACATGGACATATACAGCATATTCATAACAAATATTAGTTATGTTAAATTGTTATCATAAGTGATTCAATACAAATCTGTCGTGTTAATTTAATACCTGTATTACTGCCATGTTCTGGTTGTGTGGCAGTAACACAAATAAAACAGCCCACTTGGATATGGCATTATTTTCCAGGCTTTGGGAACACTGCGTAATAGTCTTTTATTGGCAAGCGCTTAGTGGTTTGCGCACAACTTTACCAAGTTAAGACAGAGCTGCTTTAAAGGTGCTGAATACACGTTTTAAACAGAAGTTTAACGTGTCCTCTCTTAGTAAAATTTTAACATTGCATCCAGCAACCCAGCAAACCGTTAAGATTTACGCACACTTTTACGCGCAAAATAAATCTTTGCATTTTTTTCAAGATATTTCGCACACCTAATCGAGCCGACGAATGCTGTTGAAAATTTGAGAATTCTTGTTCTACGAAAGGATCTTACCATTAATATTGAAGAAAGCTCCAGGATGGAAGAAAACAACAATAACGGCGCCCAAGAGTCTAATAAAATCCATTTCAACATGTTCACGACTTGTGGTAGGCAAAAGCAACCGGACAAAACATCTTGTGCGCTGTAAATAACGAAAGCTCGGTTAAAACTTCTTCGGATAAGGAGTAAACACGGAGGAATGACGGAGGGAGCAAAGTGAGTCGACTCCTGATGGCGTGCATATGGCGTCTGAGTAGGCAACACTGTGAAAAACAAAATTATTTACCATTTGAAACAGGAAGGTAATTGGCCTTTTTTATTTTCCAATTTAAGCTCCCTAAACGGGATTTTGTGTGATACCGATGCAACATGCAATTATCCAAATGACATTAAACATAATGTAATTAGGCTATATATTGGCACAAAGGAACTTTTTGTGCCATAACACACATCATGCTTGATGTATTAAAATAAGAATGCGTGGCACGTGTATTTTATGAAACGACTAAAAAAAACAAAAAAACAAAAAAAAACATAAATGGGTTTGTCCAAGCAGACACATAGGACAGGAAGTGTGGAGAGAGGATAACAGGCTCTGGGTTGTACTTCCTCTTCATTGGCTTTTATGAGTTTCATTCCCAGTCAAAGAAGAAAATTATTAATTGATTCACACTTGATAATAAATTGTAGTAGCCTGAGAGTTGAAGAGAAGAGGAACCCAGCAACCGGAGACATGAAACCTAGAGACATGAAGAGAGTGTTATCCATTCCAGTCTAGTACAACCCTAGTTGTAGGGAGTATTATACCTCTGATGATGTAAGCCAAGATAATATTAGCTGAGCTGACAGTAGGTGCCCTAGATACAGCACCCAAATGGAATTTCTCATAACAACAATTATAACACATATTGTAAAAGTTAGTAAGACAGGCCTAAATAGTTTCACCAACATTAAACTTTATCTTATCTACTATAATTCTTTTGACACCTCATGTATTTCCTTACTAAGGCCTTTTCACAGTCATGGACAGGGGAACTAATGTGCTTTACTGTGTAGCGGTGTTATCTGCTTCATGCCTTTAAGCTATTTTATCTGCTTCCAGCATCACCACCATGTGAGAGGCTTGCTGTTGTGCCGTAGGCATGGGACATGCATATTTGTTCTTGCTAGCATATCAGCGTCAACATTGAGTCAATGGGCAAAGCCGAATGACGGGCACGTCAGCGCTTTGAGCAGGAATTTGACCCTGTGAACATATTCAAAAACTCACCAAATTTGGCCCAAAATTCAGGTCTGGCGAAAAATTTATTTTTTTATATCTTGCATCATTGGGCATAAAAAAATGGCATGACAGCGCCCCCTGCAAAAGTCAAATTTTAGAGCGTCAATGGGAGACATCGACATCAACTTTCTCATACAGCCATGAAATTCAGTACATGCATTCTTCAAGTGATGCCAAACAAAAAATATTATTATGACCACGCCCTCTGACACACTGGAAGTTGGCCCTCTTGGATTGAAAATTCCAAAATGCCGACTCAGCATTTTCGCTTACGTCGTATTTAAATCAACTCCTCTGAAGGCGCTTCACCCGCGGGGCTGAAAATCACTGTACATCATCTAGACAAGTGGGGCATCAAAAGTTATCCAGTTCATGATGATGCCTATGACGGTTTCCGTGCGGCGAAGCCGCAAAATTCCATCGGAATTTTTGCAATTTTCAAATTTCTAAATTTGCTCCCGTTTGCTCATACAAAGTCCGATTTGGCTCAAATTCAAATCAGTTGTAAAACTTTCCTGCCTAATTCTACTGATTGTGAAATAAATAAATTTCATGCGACAGTGCCCCCCATAGATTAGCAAATAAATTTGTATGGAAGGCTGAAAATTTAGTTTTCACAAATGTTATCAAATTTGACACAAAATTCCATTGGGTCATCCCAATCAATAAAGTCAATCAGACCCATGCTTTTTTTTTGCACCGTGTTGCCATGGCGATGCGCCAAACTGCCAATGTTATCCTATAGGGAAACCTCCCAAATTTTCCCATTCATCACAAAAATATTAGTTTCATGGAATAATGTGAAATTTGGCACCATGACTTTTCGTGTCATCCTGATCAAAAAAGTAAATCAGACCCATGTCATATTTTTCATTGGGTTGCCATGGCGATGCGCAAAACAGCCCATGTTATCGTAATGGGAAAATTTCCAAATTTTCGTACATTTCAAAGTCTTATAACAACTTATTCGCTTCATTGAGGAATGTGAAATTTGGCACAGTGATTCTTCAGGTCGTCCCCGTCAAAAAAGTCCGGGGGAAGGGCCAAGTTTGTATTTTGCATGGTGTTGCCATGGCGATGCCTAGAAAAAACATGGTTTTGCATTATGTGCATCAGCACTTCCAATGTCTTTTCACTTGTTTCATGCAAAATGCAGCCCAAAGCCGCAATAAAACAGAGGCAAGTGGCGCGTCAGCGCCACCCACAGGGAGTGCCGGGTCGGCCGAGTGCAAAGCACGCAAGGGCCGTTCGATGCTGCTTGTGGCTTTAATCTTGTTTTGATTTTTTCAATTTATAAATCAAATAACTGTGTTTTGTATGTTGTGTTTTTCACTTGCAGATCTGGTGCTGACTCACAAATCCTCCTCACTGAGTTGGGTTTATTTTTGGCCAGCTGACACCAAACATCAAAGTTTCCTAAATATGAATGGAACAATGGGCCTGTGTGGGTAATTTAGTCCCAGATATACCATAATGTATGAAATTTAGTTAGAATAATAGAACTTTTAATTACCATTCAGTGGTCTTTATATCAATACCTAACCATCACTATCCCTGATTTTAAACTAAGATGTGTGATTGGAGTGACACAGTGTAGATAGTGTAACAAATGTCGGCTCTCACCATGGGCAAACAGTCTATTCTTTTCATTCTGCATTTCTGTGGGACAAAGGCTTCTTTTGGAAAACAGCAGCAGTCATGGCCTATAGCTACACGCTGTAGAATACCTGCACTACAGCACTGTGCAGACAATAGAGCCCAGGTTTGTCATGCAAGGTAAAATGAACAAAGGTTACTCATGATTGGCTGTGTCCTCCATTGCTGGTAGCAAGGCTGATCAAGTTTCCCTCATTCGAAGCTTTTTATTCTCAAGACTTCAATCCCTTTCAAACATGAGGTCTGTTCAAAAAGTTTTAGAACACTTTTGTAAGCTTTAATATTATTTATGTACCGGTAAGTCATTCATCCACATATTTAGACACAAATACGACACACAAATAGTGATGGACTACACTACTACTACTACTACTACTTTGTGTGGGTTGTTTGAAAGGGCACCTGACACCTCACTAAGGAAAATGGACTACTAAAATGCCTTAACTATATGATTATGGTAGATCTGTTCACTATAATTGATTTCATACAGCACATTTGAATTTAGATGCCAAATTGCAGTTGGAATAACTCTTTTCTAAAAATATTAAATATTTCTGTTATGTGGATGTTCATATGCATATTTAGTCTATATTTGACTGGTCGATGGGAGGGTTTCATAGTCACACCTCTCTGGTTTTAGGTGTCTGTAATATCATAAAAGCCCCTCTGGAGGAATAGCGTCACACAACTGTGAAGACGCCAGCAAGGTAAGACTAATTTGCTCTGTTTTATGAATATGTTCATATATTACACTACGCTTGGACATTTTGTCTAATGTGTTGTTCTGTTGTTCCTTATCACAGGTTCCATTGTTCCAACAAATTGCAGTATGTATGCATGGCTCCCTCTGCTGGCTGTTTTCATGCAGCCTGCTTTTGGTGCCTACAATTGTCCTCCTGAATATAGCCGGACCCCAGGTATGTTACCAATCATAGGTCCATGTTACAACCGCCTGTTTAAATGTAAAATATATCCTAATAGTAATGTGAAATGTCTTTATGTCAGAATTTGTTTGTTAGAGTTCAGAGGCTTAATTTAGTATAGGAATATATATATATATATATATATATATATATATATATATATATATATATATATATATATATATATATATATATATATATATATATATATATATATATATATATATATATATATATATATATATATATATATATATATATATATATATATATATAGTTACTGTATTTTGTATTGTGTATTTAATCCCACAGCTCTTTTCTTTCTTAGATAACTCAGACCTGACAGTAGACTGCAGTGCCACAGTCATCACCTTGGAGATTAACCTGTGCACGGCACAGTGGGCAGGATTCAATACCACAGACCTGGCCCTGAATGGAAATCACAATAAGCAGGAGTGTCTGGGCACGGCTGATACCAGTGTCAGCCCTCCAGTGATGCGTTACTATCTGCCTGTCAATCACAGCCACGATAACCCCTGCCGCCAGTCCCTGCAGGTGACACAATTTATACTTTATTTATTTTTAAAAAATTTAGAACAAAAAGATCCAGTGGTATAATTCACTTGCTTGATCATCCTGTCTCTTCTACCTTCTGTTCAGTTTTGTGAAAGCTTGTGGTTTTGGCTGGCAAGGTAAGTAATTCACTGGTGTGAAAAGAAAATAGACTATAAAAACATGTATTATACCTTAATATAACGATAATGATAATGTATGCATATAACAAAATAGTGCTATTACTGTGTAACTACTATGACTACTTCTCTATTATTACTATTACTGTTACTGTGACAGTTACAATTTTTACTTCTACTACTACATAGGTCTGTATTACTATTGATTGTCTTATCGCTAATATTACTATGTTGCTGCTGATTGCAAACCTAAAATTGAGCCAAAAAATGAACATGTTGTTTCAGATTGTCGATGAAGCCCCAGACCCCTCAGGACCCTTCAGCTCCTTTGCCAGTGTACAGTCAGTTATCATCACCAGCTTCATAGAAACCCCTAGCTCAGACCAAGGCACAATCAGCTACTCCACAGACCTGTACTACCACTTCTCCTGCCGCTACCCTCTTGAATACCTCATCAACAACACACAGATTGTAGCGTAAGTTACAACACCACAATTAAAATGTTTTCAGTATTTCTCGCTGTATAATCTAACAGTTTTCGTTACTATATGCTAGTTCGTCTGTCTCTGTAGCAACTAATGACAATAATGGGACTTTTATTAACACCATAAAGATGAGTGTATATAATGTAAGTATAGGTCTATGTCTTCTATTTATTTTAGCAGCACTATGGCCAAGGGGTTTGGTTACAGTACATATGCTTCATTTTTTAAATATATTTTCACAGGACTCTTCCTACCAATATCCTTTGATAGTGCCACCTACAGGCCTGCCGTTGCGAGCTGGGGTCTTTGCTGAAGTCAAAGCAGTAAATCTGACTGGGAAGTAAGTAAAAACTATGGAAAAAATTGTATTTAGTTTAATAAATAAAATTGGTCCCTACTCTTTCCTTCCAGTTTTTATGTTCTTCTAGATCACTGCTTCTCCACACCAACAGCTTACAATGTGACACACAGTGAACAGCACATCTTCTTCACTGGGTATATTGCAGAGTATCATAATGTAAAATGTGTATGTATTGCACATGTGAGTATTTATATTTTTTCCTAGTTGCTCAAAGGACGACAGGACAACTGTCATCAGCAATGGCATTTCTAAAGTTGCCCGCTTTAATTTTGAGGCCTTCCGTTTTCTTCAACACCGTGCTCAGTCAATGTCCAGCATCTACCTGCATTGTATTCTCAGATTGTGTGAGCCGAACAAGTGTCAGGAAATCCTTGCAGTGGGTGCATTGAGAACAAAAATATGTATATGTCATTCAAGTTAATTTAAATATATATTTTTATTATTTCAGGGTTGCAATAGTAAAAGAAAAAGATCGGTGACTCCCTTTGGACAAGAGGATAAAGATTCAGCTACTGTATCTGCTGGACCACTGTACACAGCTGCAGAGGGTAAGAAACACAACGATGAATTTAAAATGTAATAGTTAAATAGATAAGTAAAAGTATATATTTACATTTATAATTACAGAACCAAATGCACAAACCTACAGTGAGTTGCACTTTTCTTATTTTACAGAAACGTTACAACATAGTATGTGTAATAGTATGTGTTATCCATCCCTGTATTGTTTTTGTATAGGTACTGCAGCCCAAAACGGCCTTAATGAGACTGGACTTATAGTGGGCGTGGTGCTGGGGTCTGCTGTGGCCGTGCTTCTGGTTCTTTCTGGATGGTTTGCTCTCAAAAGGTTTTACCGGTTTGACTGACATAAAGAAGTAATGTTTCTTCAATTGCTAATTTGTGTCAGAAAATGATGAATACGTTTGAGATCATTTTGGGGCTGTCTGTACAGTATTTGAATAAAATGCAAAAAATATTTAAATACATTTTTTTTAAATGCACAATCCTTGAAATATATAACTCGGTGTGTGTTCTGGTTTTCACCTTTGCCTTTTAGCAAAGAGGTTTTATCCCTTGGCTTCACCCTGGGGTGAAGTTCATTAAAAAATGTATATTTGCATATCCTCATGCTGTCTGAAGACAGGCTTGCATGTTATTTAAAATATTTGTGATTCATAAAATAATTAAATGTGAGAGGGAAAGATTAGATATAATACAAATCTTTACACCGTACCACAACAATTTCAACAAATCATATTTATAGCTACGCACTGAAAATACTGTACAACAAATCTTATATACACTATAAACACTATATATATTTATACATACACACATACATATATAAAGTATATATGGTAAACAGATGCTTGTATTATAACGTATTAGTGGAGCTCACTGTACAGACTGCAAAATG